>NC_053025.1:561989483-562181335 GCF_003073215.2 Triticum urartu
TTTAACTTATGTCTGTACTCAGATATTGTTGCTTCCGCTGACTCGTCTATGATCGAGCTCTTGTATTCGAGCCCTCGAGGCCCCTGGCTTGTAATATGATGCTTGTATGACTTATTTTATTTGTAGAGTTGTGTTGTGATATCTTTCCGTGAGTCCCTGATCTTGATCGTACACGTTTGCGTGTATGATTAGTGTACGATTAAATCGGGGGCGTCACAAGTTGGTATCAGAGCCGACTGCCTGTAGGAACCCCCCTTCCACACTCCTTGGCCGAAGTCGAGTCTAGACGTTGCAAAAACTTTTGCTAACATGGCTGTGTGTCTTACGGGCACACGTCGCCATTGGGTGGTAGTAGGATCTTTTACTCCTCGACCTTTACTCTGGGACTCTGACCTCTCCTCTATTTGGGTTAAATGAAGTTTACTAAATCTAACATTAGGATCTCGTTATCACTTTCACCCGGAGAGCCCCTTATTACTAATGATCGTCCGCTGCACCAGAAGACCCTGAAGATACTCTCCGCTGTTAACCCGAGAACTTGTGTTCATCGCGTTTGCAATTCACCTTCCACCGCAAACCCTTATGGATAACTACTCGCATTTGTTATTCTTACATTCATCCCCAGTGGTCTTGTTATTACAAGATACCCTGAAAAACTCGTCGTTGTTTCGATAATCCCTTGAGCTTACTGCCTTGCTGTTCTTTGTCACTTGAATACCCCTACGGTTAATTCTCGCACTTATCGAGTATCCGCTCATCCCCAGTTGTTCATGTGTTTCACAAAAGTCTTCAAAATAATATTCGATCTTCCGAAAATCCTCTGGAGGCTTTGGCTCTTGAAATTCTTGCTTGCTTGCATTATGGTTAATCCCATAAGTCTCGTAGTCTTAATAGTCTTAATGACATTCCTTGTCATTATCATTTTGAGTCTGTTGACTCAATATGTTTGCGAATACCCGCAAACATCATTGATCCTTATAAATTACCTTTCCGGCTGAGCTGCCATTCTTTTAACTGGAATTGGTTCTCGACCAATCCAATTGTCCTTGATTGTACCCTAAGGCTATTCAACTTATCCATCCCTAATCAGAGCATTGCTTCTGATCCCTTGATTTGGGAATCATAATTCCTTTGCATTTGACAATTGAGTTAGTCAGTTGTTTCTATAATTTGATCTCCTTGCACTCTTCTTCCTCTAGTTGAGTACCGATGCTCACGTCAAATCCCTTGGGGACCACCAGATCCTTTGTTGGATTTTATCTGACAACGCCCTTCATATTCAATAAACTTGTGAGCCTTTTCTCGGATACATAATGCCTTTGGTAAATTGTATCGTCTGCTTTCTCAACCATGCTCTGCCTTCGAGCTTGAGTTAATTACTTCTAAAGATTCTGGTATATGATTCTAAGATGCCCCGATGGGTTGAACCTATGCCTTCCTTAATATGTGTGAAGTCAAAAGTTTTCACGAGTCGTACTCTTCTGGTATTTTGCCAGATAAAATTTCAACGCTATAACTTCATCGAAAGCGAGAAGTGAATGAAAGGGTATGCATTGGAGAAGTGGGAGTCGACCTTGAACCTTGTGTTCATGCCCATGGACGCGATATATATCCTATCATGAAAGCTTCTTGTAACAATAATTATTTCCTTGATAACTAACATATGGTATCTGTGAATTGATCCCTTGCAAACGTGGTTTCGACCATGATTGTTCTTCTTTGATCTCATTTCTCGGACAAGTTAAAACAATTGTCTCCTATGGATCAATACACCAGTCCAACCTTTACTTTGATCTTGTGTCGAGTATTACCCCCCTGGTATCTCGAGATTATCATGGAACTGCATAACTTCTTATGAGTCCTTCATCAAGTGCTACCTTCCCACTGATTCCATTTTCCACGGGCTCTGAGTTAATGAACACTCAAAGACACCGATAACTGAACCGAGTCCGCACTACGGTTCAACAACTCTTCAGTAAGCTTCTATAAGTACGAGTTTGTACCCGATCACGCCATTCCTAGCCTGTTTGGCTATATCATTGTCGTGATGATTTTAACTGTGCTACCTGGTCCTGCTTCACGGAGCACAAATTTCGACAATGAGCTAATCTTATGTCGATCTTCTTTGTCATATCATTTCTCCTTGAATAGCAAACTTGATTTCGAGTTTGTTTCATACCCATGGTTCTGATAATTTTCTCTTCACCGTTCCTTTTGCTTGATGTCATCGATGATCGATTATATCCTCCTGAAACCCCTCGACAAGTGTGCCATGATCATCATCAACATTTTGACCCCTTCCAGGATATCAATTGAATTCATGATGAGAAATACCATCCTTGCCCTCGATGAGTTGTTTTGTCATCGACCACTTTATTGGCTTCCCTCCAACACAAACTTGTTCGTGTTTTGTGTTGTACCTTGAGTTCCTTGCTACCCGACTTATGATATGTTCTACCGCGGAGTATTACCATCTTTTATGTCAAGGATGTTGTGAGGATTACTCCACCTCTCAAGGATTCTTGGTATAGTGATACTTCTCCCCATCATCATTCTTTCTTGGTCCTCGAGTTGATTCCAAACGGGGTACCAACAAGTGAACGGTGCTGTTTGGGATTCTGCCCTTCTAGCAATCCTATTGCTTTGAAGTTAATGGTCGGCCATTCATTGTTTGACTATTGATTATTGAATCACCATTCCGACGTTGGTCGTGCAACCCAGCCCATATTCGGGTGCGCCTTTCAACCAATGTTTAATTGTGTATGTTTTCCCTCGAACATACTTAGTTATATCATTTGATCTGACAAATGTTATCTTCTTGTTCACATAAGTGTGGACATCCATCTTTTGAAAATCTTAATGAATTGTTGCTGAGTCCATCAGCCACCTCCTTATCCTCTCCTTGGTTTATTGATGAACTCTTGTTTCGGAACTCGCTTGCATAGTTCAATTCCCGAGAATCTTACAATGTCATCTCGACAATTTGTGTTGCACCTTTCTTCTCAGGCATCCTAAGTCTGGGTTATCCTGACGGCCATCGATCTGAACCTCGGTCAGATATGATGGTTGGAACATTTTTCCAAGAGTTATAACACTGGTCTTTTATGACCCGGTAAGGTGATGGCATGTCCAGCACACCTGGCCGGATGACCTGCTGTTATAGTTTCCTTATTAGCAAGGTTAACCATTCTTCCCTGAGGAAATTATAAGACTTATTCTATAAGTTGATCCTGATGGATCCCTTATGTATCCATAGCCCGATCTTTACCTGTTGACCATGACAATGCTATCTCGAAGCATGTCGGTGGTACTCCGATCATCAATAAGAACATTTGAAGCACAACGTTGAATTCTCTTTATCAATTATCCAAACACCGTTGTATGGGTAATGTCGTGAGGTTTCTCTCCCCTTTCCTAAAGGGTTTTCTACATTATATCCTATTGTGGATATCATGCTCTATTTGTCCTTAGCGAAGGATATACCCCTGAATAATGTGTTTAAACACATTTTCCTTTCCATTGCTCTATTTAATCTGATGACCACATTTTCCTTTCCATTGATTTGTTTAATCTTCCTCGTGATCCATATGATTTAAGCAGTAATATTCTTCTGCTTATGTAAACACCTAGGTGTACAACCGTGTCAGTAAGACCCTGTTTCTATTATTGATGACATTCTGGTAACCACCGATGGATGAGAACTTTGCCTATTGGTCCACCTCGTTGAACGAGCAGGAAAAATGGTTCTCTTCGTCCCTCACCCTTGGTACCGATGTTGTTGTCGGCATAACCGACAGACTAACCTCTGACATGCCTTGCCTACATGACCATGCAAGATGTCAACGCCCTTCCTACTTTTAACCCACATGGTGGGCCCATAACCCACAGTTCCACAGGGTTGAAACCTGACTCTCCTATACACCCTGTTGTCAAAGTTATTCCTCGCGCTTGGCTTCGTATTTAATTCACGGGCCACCTTCCTAGTGCTCTATTCTGGTATCAGACGCAATACTTACTCTAGCTGCTCTGAAACCCTTTCTCACTATGGTTCAGACTTCGAGCAACTATCTATCCACTTGGAACCTCTTATTGTACCTTCGTACCTTACTCTTGATGTATTCGATATGTTCAACTCGAGAAATAATCTTATGCTCATTCATGGGTTAACCCCCAGATTGTTTCCCTCATAAGCATTCTGTCGTAGCCGAGCTGCCCCTTACCTATTCGTAAGTACATTGGAGTTCCTGAGAAAAGGATGACATCACCATGATGACCTGAAGCAGAGAAATGAAGACGTCAATGTAATGGATCGACCTCTTCGAGAAGAGCAACTAAGACTGAGAAAATCCGTTAGACTTTCGTAACCTAGTCTTTCCCCCTTAATCCACCCTTTAAAATCTCAGGACGAGATTTCTTATAGTGGAGGAGAATAATTGTGACGCCCGGATAATCAGGCTACAGTAACCCCTCGTAATGATGCCACGTCACCCCGTTACTAATGATTAAACTCGCGTTGATTAGAAACCGATTCAAATTCAAATTTAATTAAAGGCAAACAACAAAAGTTTTCAAACTTAAAAACTAAAATGTTCAATAAATAGTAGATAAATCAGAGGCTAGGATAAAATTGTAAACAACCTTATTGAAACACGTTAAGTCATTTAAACAATCTCAAACAGTGGCTGAATACCTTATTTAATAACCTTTTAATTAATCTAAATCAAATATGGAATAGTATTTCACCCAAACTAGTTTTGGTGCTAGGATCTAATGCGCTGCATTTTATGAACTAGCTCCCATATTTTATAAAAATCAATTAGGTGCTAAACATAGATAAATCAGAGGCTAGGATAAAATTGTAAACAACCTTACTGAAACATGTTAAGTCATTTAAACAATCTCAAACAGTGGCTGAATACCTTATTTAATAACCTTTTAATTAATCTAAATCTAATATGGAATAGTATTTCACCCAAACTAGTTTTGGTGCTAGGATCTAATGCACTGCATTTTATGAACTAGCTCCCATATTTTATAAAAATCAATTAGGTGCTAAACATTTTTTTGGAAAACAAAAAAAAAATAAAAAGAAAAAGAAATCAAAAAACCGCCCCACCCCTGGGCCACGGCCCAGTTGGCCTAGCAACCAGGCCGGCCCAGCTGCGCCCGGACCCTCACTCCCTTATCCCCTGGGCGACCAAACCCTAACCCACCATCCCCACTCGCCCCGCACACCCCCCCGCACGATCCCCTCTCCTCCCCCACTCCCCCTCGATCCGGATCGGGCCCCGACCCCGGTGCCCACCTCGCCGTCGACGTCTCCCGACGCGGCCCCGCCCTTGCCGCCTCGACCCCGTCGCACACCTCACTCCTCTCTCCTCTGGATCTGGAGACAGCCGCGCCCCGACCCCGCCGACGCCGATGCCGCGCGCCACCCCGTCGATCCTCGTCGGCGCCCCAGAACCCGCTGCCGTCGCCGGATCGACCTCCTCCCCAAGCACCGCTGCCCGAACCCCTGCAACCCCTTGTGAGGACCCCCTCCTCTCCCCCCTTTCCCTCTGTCATCGGCGCCGTTCGCGACGCCCCGACCTCCCCTACCGCGCGCACGCGCTCACCGCGGTCGGGTCGTGCCCTGGCCGCGCGCCGCTCCGTCCGGGCGTGCCTGTCGCCACGCGCCGACGCGACTCGCATGCACCGCTCGCTCACCGCGCGTCGCGTCACCGCCTTGTTTTCCCCACTGCACCGCGCCCTCGCCACGGTCGCGCATGGCCGCGCCCCTTCCTCCGTCCTCCCGCGCACGCTGCCGCCGCGCATGCCTCTGCTCGCCCGCGCTCCGGCTCCCTCCACGTCCGCTCCGCCGCTGCCTCTGCTGCTGCTGCTCCTCCACCATTTCCCCGCTTCAGCCCCTCCCGCTCGCCGCGCTGCCCTGTTCCCTGCGTCGTCCGCCACCCGTGCCGTGGTGGCGCTCTGTCTCGCCGGCGAGCAAGGCCCGAGGCCAGCGCCCGGGTCCCCCGCCCCAATCGGGCGCCCAACGCCCGTTGGATCCGCATCAACCCCCTGGGGCCTATGACAAGTGGGCCCCTGCCCAGAACGTTTTAGTTAAATAAATAAATAAATAAATAATTTAATTAATTAATTAGTTAAAGAATTAATTAACTTAATTAATCCTGATTAGATTAGCCAAATTAATTAATTAACCTGACTAATCTGTTATTTAAACTAATTAAATTGATTAATTAGTTATCAGAGTATGACAGCGGGACCCGCACGTCAGGTTGACCAGTCAACCACTGTTGACTGCTGACGTCAGCATGATATCATGCTGATGTCATAAATCCATTTTCGAATTAAATTAAAAAATTAATTAAATTCCAGAAATTAATAAAATCTTTAGAAAATCATATCTTTTAATCCGTAACTCGGATTAAATTATTTTCAACATGAAAGTTGCTCAGAACAACGAGACGATTTCGGATACGCAACCCGTTCGTCTGCCACACCCCCCTAACCTATCGAACTCGCAACTTTCCCCCTCCGGCTCCTCTGCCCGAAAACGCAAAACACCAGGGATACTTTCCCGGATGTCATCCCCCTTCACCGGTATCACCTACTACCGCGTTAGGGCACCTCTAACGCCGTTACTTGTCATGTCATGCATCACTATGCATATGCTTGCTTAAATATTTATTGTTTCTCCCCCCTCTTCTCTCGATAGACACCGAGACCGGCGCCGCTGCTACCCAGTACGACTACGGAGTTGACGACCCCTCTCTCTTGCCAGAGCAACCAGGCAAGCCCCCCCTTTGATCACCAGATATCGCCTACTCTTCTCTATACTGCTTGCATTAGAGTAGTGTAGCATGTTACTGCTTCCCGTTAATCCTATACTGATGCATAGCCTGTCCTTGCTACTACTGTTGTTACCTTTACCTGCAATCCTAATGCTTAGTATAGGATGCTAGTATTTTCATCAGTGGCCCTACATCCTTGTCCGTCTGCCATGCTATACTATCGGGCCGTGATCACTCGGGAGTTGATCACGGGTATATACTATATGCTTTATACATGATACATGTGGTGACTAAAGACGGGTCGGCTTGTGGAGCACCCGCGAGTGATTCACGGATTGGGGGCTGAAAGGACCTTTGTCCCAACGGCCCTCTGTGGGGATCTTTGAGGCGGAGCGACAGGGCAGGTTCCGACCACCTAGGAGAGAGGTGGGCCTGGCCCTGGTCGGCGTTCGCGGATACTTAACACGCTTAACGAGATCTGGGTATTTGATCTGAGTCTGGCCATTTGGTCTATACGCACTAACCATCTACGCGGGAGTAGTTATGGGTATCCCGGCGTCGTGGTATCAGCCAAAGCCTTCGTGACGTCAGCGACTGAGTGGCGCGCGCCGGATTGGACTGGAAGGCCACTAGGCTAGGTCTGCTTTCGGCCGCGTTCGCAACGTGCAGGTGTGCTAAGGGCGATGGGCCCAGACCCCTGGGCGCTTAGGTTTAGACCGGCGTGCTGACCTCTCTGTTGGTCTAGGTGGGGCTGCGACGTGTTGATCTTCCGAGGCCGGGCATGACCCAGGAAAGTGTGTCCGGCCAAATGGGATCGAGCGTGTTGGGGTATGTGGTGCACCCCTGCAGGGAAGTTAATCTATTCGAATAGCCGTGATCTTCGGTAACAGGACGATTTGGAGTTGTACCTTGACCTTATGACAACTAGAACCGGATACTTAATAAAACACACCCTTCCAAGTGCCAGATACAACCGGTGGTCGCTCTCTCACAGGGCGACGAAGGGAGGATCATCGGTTAGGGTTATGCTATGCGATGCTACTTGGAGGACTTCAGTCTTCCCTCTTCTACATGTTGCAAGACGGAGGCTGCTAGAAGCGTAGTCTTCGACAGGATTAGTTATCCCCCTCTTATTCTGGCATTCTGCAGTTCAGCCCACATATGATACCCTTATCCCATTTGATACCCATGCATATGTAGTGTAGCTTCTTGCTTGCGAGTACTTTGGACGAGTACTCACGGTTGCTTTCTCCTCCTTTCCCCCTATCCCTTCTTCCTGGTTGTCGCAACCAGATGTTGGAGCCCAGGAGCCAGACGCCACCGTAGACGACGACCCCTACTACACCGGAGGTGCCTACTACTACGTGGTGCCCGCTGACGACGACCAGGAGTAGTTAGGAGGATCCCAGGCAGGAGGCCTGCACCTCTTTCGATCCGTATCCCAGTTTGTGCTAGCCTTCTTAAGGCAACCTTGTTTAACTTATGTCTGTACTCAGATATTGTTGCTTCCGCTGACTCGTCTATGATCGAGCTCTTGTATTCGAGCCCTCGAGGCCCCTGGCTTGTAATATGATGCTTGTATGACTTATTTTATTTGTAGAGTTGTGTTGTGATATCTTTCCGTGAGTCCCTGATCTTGATCGTACACGTTTGCGTGTATGATTAGTGTACGATTAAATCGGGGGCGTCAACTTAATCAGATCACAATGCCTAATTGAATACCAATAAAAGGCGCATGGTTTACCTTGGAGCAACATGCAACAAGAATCCCTCTTCTTGAACACTCGATTGGTTCTTCACAAGCACAACTGGACAATATCTTACCCTAAAACCATGGTAAAACCACTTAGGTAAAATGTTTCTGATCATATACCTTGTGTGGTTAATATTGAAACTGCCATCCCTAGATCCAAACTATTTCGCTTTGAAACATATTTGGTCCAACACCATGGTTTTATGGATGTGGTTGCAAAGTCTTGGGCCAAAAATGTCACATCCACAAATCCTGCCACAAATCTTTGCCGTAAACTTAAAATTCTACGCAGAGATCTTAAACAATGGAGTAAAGGAATTTCCAAACTCTCTGTGGCAATTGAGAATTCTAATAAAGCTCTCTGCGAGATCGATGAATTGGAAAATAAACACCTCCGGCAGGGTGCCGGAACGGGTCTAGATTGGCATTTGGTGGCTACAGAGGCTTCTGGCGGTGGAACTCCCGATCTATATTGCCCAAAAATTGCCCAAAACAGTAGATAATATAGCATGGAGCAATAAAAAATTATAGATACATTGGAGACGTATCACCTTTGTCTCCCCTGGCATGCTCCTGGTGGTGCGGAGGTAGGCGATGTCGTCTAAAGTGACGGTCGAGCCCACCCACGAGCCCGACGGAAGAGCCATCGACGAAGAAAGGAAAGAAGGAAGAATGGCAGTGAAGCTCTGCTCAAAGCGGCGGGCGTTGCAGCACTCGGCGGTCGCTAAGGGTAGAGGAAGGATGAGGAAGCAGGGGAGTGCGAGCGAGAATGACTTCCGCCGCCCCCTCTCCCAATTTATAACCCACGATTCAAAACATGGGGAAGTGGGATCGTTTGCGCTCGCCCCTCCCACTTCCCCGCAATAAATGCGCACGTACGCGCCCAGTAACTGCATCGAGAATGGCAACCGGCCCGCGGACTCCGCACTAAATCCGCGTGCGTGGGCCGAGGGTGCGCAGCAGCGGGTCCTATCGCGTGCATGGCCTGTCAGGCCCCTCTAGCTCCCGAGCGCCACATGGCGCCCGCGCGAAGCCCAAAAGATCGCCTCAAGATTCGACGGGCTCTTCGGTTTACCGCCCCTATCGGGATGCCGCGATCTGGCTTCCGGAAGCCGGCACACAGTGGGTGTTGCCGGACCCGGCGGTCACAAAATTCGCCTCCTCAGGGGGGGAACTGTGAAGGCCCTCCCGCTCGAAGACGTCGAACCTTCACAGCTTTGGGGACTACTGTCGGGGGATGAACCCCAGGGAGGCAACGGAACCTGGATCCTTTTCAAAAACAACGGGCCAACAACGCCCCTCAAGCCGGCTCACGCCTGGCCGGGTCGCTCGACCCGGCCGAGCCCCTTGACCCGGCCAAATTCCTCGACCCGGTCCTGGCGGCTGCCGCAAGGCGGCCAAACCCGGCGCACCAAGACGTCTTCAACAAGCCTGCTTCCCCTTGACGTGTTCTCCAACCCGGCCACTGATACGTCCATTTTGCATCATGCTTTTATATCAATATTTATTGCATTATGGGCTTTTATTACACATTATGTCACAATACTTATGCCTATTCTCTCTTATTTTACAAGGTTTACATAAAGAGGGAGAATGCCGGCCGCTGGGATTCTGGGCTGAAAGTGGAGCAAATATTAGAGACCTATTCTGCATAGCTCCAAAAGTCCTGAAACTTCACGGAAGTCAATTTCATAATATATAATAAATATTGAGCGCAAGAAGTTCACCAGGGGGGCCACACCCTGCCCACGAGGGTGGGGGGCGCGCCCCCCTACCTTGTGGGGCCCCTGGTGGCCCTCCGATGGCCATCTTCTCTATATGGAGTCTTTCGACGAGGAAAAAAATCATAAGCCATCTTGCCGGACGAGACTCCGCCGCCACGAGGCGGAACCAATCTAGGGCTTTGCCGGAGCTGTTCTGCCGGGGAAACTTCCCTCCGGGAGGGGGAAATCATCGCCATCGTCATCACCAACGCTCCTCTCATCGGGAGAGGACAATCTCCACCATCTCCTCTCAAAACCCTAGTTCATCTCTTGTATCCAATTCTTGTCTCCAAGTCCGGGATTGGTACCTGTGGGTTGCTACTAGTGTTAATTACTCCTTGTAGTTGATGCTAGTTGGTTTATTTGGTGGAAGATCATATGTTTAAATCCTATATGCATATTAATACCCCTCTGATTATGAATATGAATATGCTTTGTGAGTAGTTACATTTGTTCCTGAGGACATGGGAGAAGTCTTACTATTAGTAGTCATGTGAATTTGTTATTCGTTTGATATTTTGATGAGATGTATGTTGTCTCTCCTCTAGTGGTGTTATGTGAACGTCGACTACATGGCACTTCACCATTATTTGGGCCTAGAGGAAGGCATTGGGAGGTAATAAGTGGATGATGGGTTGCGAGAATGACAGAAGCTTAAACCCTAGTTTATGCGTTGCTTCGTAAGGGGCTGATTTGGATCCATATGTTTCATGCTATGGTTAGGTTTACCTTAATACTTTTGTTGTAGTTGCGGATGCTTGCAATAGAGGTTAATCGTAAGTGGGATGCTTGTCCAAGTAAGGGCAGTACCCAAGCACTGGTCCACCCACATACTAAATTATCAAAGTACCGAACGTGAATCATATGAACGTGATGAAACCTAGCTTGACAATATTCCCATGTGTCCTCGGGAGCGCTTTTCTCATATAAGATTTTGTCCAGGCTTGTCCTTTACTACAAAAAGGATTGGGCCACCTTGCTGCACTTTATTTACTTTTGTTACTTGTTGCTCGTTACCAATTATCTTATCACAAAACTACCTGTTACCTATAATTTCAGTGCTTGCAGAGAATACCTTGCTGAAAACCGCTTATCATTTCCTTCTGCTCCTCGTTGGGTTCGACACTCTTAATTATCGAAAGGACTATGATAGATCCCCTATCCTTGTGGGTCATCAAGACTCTTTTCTGGCGCCGTTGCCGGGGAGTGAAGCGCCTTTGGTAGGTGGAATTTGGTAAGGAAAAATTTATATAGTGTGCTGAAATTTACTGTCACTTGTTACTATGGAAAGTAATCCTCTGAGGGGCTTGTTCGGGGTATCTTCACCCCAACCAGTAGAGCAAAGAGTTGCTCCTCAACCTACTGCACCTACTGAAAATGAAAATGAAAATGTTTGCTTTGAAATTCCTTCGGGTATGATAGAAAAACTGCTAGCTAAACCTTTTGCAGGAGATGGAACAACGCATCCTGATGAGCACCTAATATATGTGGATGAAGTTTGTGGATTATTTAAGCTTACAGGTGTACCCGGAGATGTTATTAAGAAGTAGGTCTTCCCTTTATCTTTGAAGGAAGATGCATTGACATGGTATAGGCTATGTGATGATACGGGGTCATGGAACTACAAACGATTGAAATTGGAATTTCATCAGAAGTTTTATCCTATGCATCTTGTTCATCGTGATCGCAATTATATATATAATTTTTGTCCTCGTGAAGGAGAAAGCATCGCTCAAGCTTGGGGGGGGGGGGCTTAAATCAATGTTATATTCATGCCCCAATCATGATCTCTCAAGGGAAATGATTATTCAAAATTTATATAGTTGGCTTTCTTATAACAATCGCACCATGCTCGATACTTCTTGTGCTGGCTCTTTTATGATGAAGACTATTGAATTCAAATGGGATTTATTGGAAAGAATTAAACGCAACTCTGAAGATTGGGACCTCGACGAAGGTAAGGAGTCAGGTATGACACCTAAGTTTGATTGTGTTAAATCTTTTATGGATACCGATGTTTTCTGTAAATTTAGCACTAAATATGGACTTGACTCTGAGATAGTAGCTTCTCTCTGTGAATCTTTTGCTACTCATGTTGATCTCCCTAGGGAGAAGTGGTTTAAATATCATCATCCCATAGAAGTAAAAGTAGCTACACCTATTAAAGTTGAAGATCGACAAGATGGCAAACAGTGCCCCTACACCCGGCGGGTCCCATGCCCGGAGAACCCGGTGAGCCCTGTCACCCGGAGGGTCCCAGCACTGGCTTTCCGGATGATGACAACCCGGCCCCACGGCCTTGTAACATTACCATTGTACCCCTGGGGGGTTGATCTATAAAACCCGCCAGGAACCCTCCATGCACAGGGGTGAAGAGATCCGATCAGTAGAACACACACATGGAGAGGGAGCAGCCTAAGCGTTGGCCTACATTCCTTCCACCCCGATACAGCTCAAGGAGCAACTCTTTACTATCACACATAAACCACACTCGGCAGGACTAGGGGTATTATCTCTTCGGAGAGCCCCGAACCTGGGTATGTCTTGTGTCCCGCGCTCGCTCATGCAGACCTCGCCTCTGGAGCCCACCAGTGCCCTCGTGCCTCCTCCTCTCTTTATCCATCCCTTGGCATCTGCCGTGAGCCCACCATGACACAGCGGTACCATCGTCGTTGTTTCATATCTAAATTAGGCCCAAGTAGCAAACGATGACCTCGCACCGCCGTTGTCGTCCATGTCGTCATAGTCGCCTCTGTCTGAGCCATCGTCGTCGTCGCCACACCGCTTGAGGAAGGCATCATGGCGTCCCTTACATGTCGTGCTTGCGGTGCAGATGCTCTGCTTCCTCCACCTTGCATCGCCTCTCACCAACTTGTTGACGGGCCATGCGCTCAAACTTGACCATCCCAACTTGGACACGCTCGGCGTTGAAACGGCACCGGTGCCGAGACATTCGACGCCACAATGCTCTTGGACGGATCAAGAGCCCAAGCCTCCGCAAGCACGGGGTCCTAGAGCACCTAGGTCGGCAGTAACTAGATTTTGGCGAATGTTGTCGAGCGTTGCGCCCAGCCGCTCCCAGCGCGCCTCCACCTTAGAGAGACATTTATTGCGTTGCGTGAACCGCTGCCTTAGAGGTAGTGGACATGGCTCTGTGATACGTCTCCGACATATCTACTTTTCCAAACACTTTTGCCCTTGTTTTGTACTCTAACTTGTATGATTTGAATGGAACTAACCCGGACTGGTTGCTGTTTTCAACAGAACTACCATGGTGTTATTTATGTCCAGAAACAAACGTTCTCGGAATGACCAGAAACTTCACAGAGCAACTTTTTGGAAAATATAAAAAATACCTGCAAAAGATGAAGGCCAGGGGCCCACCACCTGTCCACGAGGGTGGAGGCACGCCCCCTACCTCGTGGGCCCCCTGGTGCCTCTCCGACTCCAACTCCAACTCCATATATTGTGTTTCGGGGAGAAAAAAATCAGAGAGAAGAATTCATCGCGTTTTACGATACGGAGCCAGGACATTGGACATTGAGATCCTAATGAAGAAAATGGCAATGTTGTGGTAGACCAGGACATTGAGATCCATCCTGAGTGGGGTGCCTGGCCTCCCCCACCCCCTCAAGAGCCACCAATGCTCTATAACTATCAGGAGTGGCTTGCGGGTGAAGGTCTGCAGGTAGATCATGGCATCATACCACCTAATAATATTCATGACAGTCCTGCAGTTTCTTGGAATGCCTCAATCTCCAGGAGTAACAGCACAGACTCTAGTGCCACAATTTCTGACTCTTATGTTTTGGTTCCTCTCAATCTCATGAACCAACACTGGCCACAAGAAGCCTCAATCTTTGCTCCATAGGAAATTGGTCTAGTTACTACTGCACTAACTGCTACTGGAACATCTGCTACAACCTCTGCTGCTCTGGATTTGATCCCAGCACCTCCTGCTCTGCCTACCAATAGGCTTGACATTTCACTCTTGGTTTCTACTGCTGGATTGCAGGTTGACATGGTTTCTCATGGGGATTTCACACCAGCCATGCTTCTACATGATTGTATTCCAATGCTCCGGCTCAACACTTATCTCACTGCAGCAATCAGGCCTATCATTGCATCTTTTGGCCCCTGGAATGATCATTTTGGTTTCAGACAGGATTCTGTGATTCTTAACATTACCATGGCTGAAAATGCAGGCTCACTCTCTATTGTTTCTGCTTACAAGGCCACCAATCAGTTTGGGAGTTCTTCTAGGCGCACTGAGGAAATTTCTGAAGCTTCTCTCTGGGAGCTTAATGCACCCCCTGTGCCTGAAACTACATTGTTGCCTGATGTTATACCTGCTCTGTCTCTGCAGAGCACTTCTCTGGATAGTGACATGTCTGAATCTGATACCTCCCTCATAGCTCTGACTGCACCCCTTGCTCAGAACAATCAGGAAGATGCTGTTGCAGGGATGCCAGTTCCTGTAATTGTGGATGCAAGTGGTAACTCCTCCCGAAAAGGGAAATCTGTGGTGCCAAACTGCTTCGTTTCTCTGCGTAGAAGCACCAGATCCAATAAGTATGATGGCTTCAAGGTGCCCCCACTGACGGACAGCAAGATCAAGTCATCCAAAGTTAAGCCGCGACAGGTACCCTCTGCCCTTACCATCAGGGACACCCTGCAGAGCATATTCCTCCTGCAACACCAATCCAGGTAATCCAACAGATTGGCACCAACCTATGTGGTATTCCTGCTGATGAACTCTCTGAAGAGGCCCTCATGGCGGCCCAGGAGGAGGAGCCGACCTCTTCCACCTAATCTTACTTTGCCTTTCTTAATAATATGCCTCTTCTAGTTTCATGGAATGTCCTGTGTTGGAACGTTCACGGTTTAAATTCAGACGACAAACAGCTAGCTCTTTCGAATGCTATTGTCTCTAGTGGATGTGCTATTGTCTGTTTACAAGAAACAAAGAAGTCAACTTTTGAATTGTCTTTTGTTAAATCCATTTGCCCTTGTAGATTTGATCAATTTGCTTATGTGCCTTCTCGTGGAGCATCGGGTGGTATTGCCACGATCTGGAACAGTTCCATATTCACAGCAGATGTTCTATTTACTGAAGACTTTGCTCTGGTTACTCGCTTTCGTTCCACACAATCAGCACAATGCTGGACGCTTGTTAACATCTATGGGCCTTGCCAAGGGGAACAGCGAGTTAACTTCATAAATTGGTTAGGAGCTTTGGATATTCCGGCAAATGAGGATTGGCTTTTTGTGGGTGATTTCAATTTTATTCATGCACCTGAAAACAGAAACAAACCAGGTGGTTCAATGGCTGACATGAATACATTCAATGACTTAATCAGATCACAATGCCTAATTGAACTACCAATAAAAGGTCGCATGTTTACCTGGAGCAACATGCAACAAGATCCTCTTCTTGAACAACTCGATTGGTTCTTCACAAGCACAAACTGGACAATATCTTACCCTAAAACCATGGTAAAACCACTAGGTAAACATGTTTCTGATCATATACCTTGTGTGGTTAATATTGAAACTGCCATCCCTAGATCCAAACTATTTCGCTTTGAAACATATTGGGTCCAACACCCTAGTTTTATGGATGTGGTTGCAAAGTCTTGGGCCAAAAATGTCACATCCACAAATCCTGCCACAAATCTTTGCCGTAAACTTAAAATTCTACGCAGAGATCTTAAACAATGGAGCAAAGGAATTTCCAAACTCTCTGTGGCAATTGAGAATTCTAATAAAGCTCTCTGCGAGATCGATGAATTGGAAAATAAACATTCATTAACTGTCCCGGAGAATAACTTCAGAAAAATCCTCAAAAACCATATTCTCCGGTTGCTCAGATATCAGCAACTCTATTGGAAAAACGGTGCACCATACGGTGGGTTAAATTTGGGGACGAACCATCAAAAAATTTCCAGGCAATGGCTTCGGAAAGGTACAGAAAGAACAATATTGCATCCCTAACTACTACTGATGGGATTGTTGTTGAAGATCACACAGGGAAAGAATCAATCATCTTCCAAACTTTCAAAGAAAGAATGGGTTCTTCATCTGGACATGACATGAAATTTGATCTACACAGAATTATCAAGAAGTGCCATGACTTGGATGCTCTCACTGTCCCCTTTTCAAACGTCGAGATTGATAACGTAATTAGAGAGATGCCCGCGGACAGAGCACCTGGCCCGGATGGTTTCACGGGTGTGTTTCTCAAGAAATGTTGGCCAATAATTAAGGAGGACTTCTACAAGCTGTGCCATCAATTTCACGAGGGCAATCTTTCACTTGAGAGCATTAATGATGGGTTCATCACACTCATCCCAAAGATCAGCTCTCCCGAAACGATCAATGATTATAGACCAATCATGCTCTTGAACTGTTGTCTTAAGGTTATCACGAAGATCCTGGCCAATAGATTACAAAAAGTCATACTCAAGATCGTACACCGTAACCAGTATGGATTTCTCAAGGGGAGAACTATTCAAGATTGCCTTGCGTGGGCATACGAATACATATATCAATGTCAACAATCCAAGCAGGAAATTATGCTCCTAAAACTAGACTTTGCAAAAGCATTTGACACGATTGAGCACGAGGCCATGATTGACATTATGAAAAGCATGGGGTTTAATGATAAGTGGATAAGCTGGGTTCGATGCATATTCTCCTCAGGTAAGTCATCAGTGTTACTAAATGGAACACCTGGTCGGCAATTTCTTTGTCAATGTGGAGTACGGCAGGGCGACCCCCTCTCTCCACTAATTTTTGTACTTGCGACTGATCTTCTTCAAGCAGCCATCAATGATGCTTTCCAGCGCAATCTCATACGCCTACCATTTCATTCAACAAACCAAAAAGAGTATTCTGTGATCCAGTACGCCGATGACACTATATTGGTCATTCCAGCATGCATGCAACAAGCTCAGATTGTCAAGACCATATTAACCGACTATGCCTCCTCAGTTGGACTAAGAATAAACTTCCACAAGTCTACTCTTATCCCAATCAATTGTGGCGCAGAAAAAAGTGAGAAGATTGCCAACACCTTCGGATGTGTCGTGGGGAAAATGTCATTCACCTACCTTGGACTGCCACTTGGCACTACTAGACCCTCTGTCCAAGAGCTTATGCCCCTTGTTTGCTCACTCGAGCGACGGTTATCTGCCACCCTCAACATGGTTTCTTATGGTGGCAAACTATCGCTTCTAAACTCGGTCATTACATCGCTCATTATCTTTACCATCTGTACTCTGAGACTGCCGACAAAAATCATTGAATTACTGGACAAAATAAGAAGGAAATGCATGTGGATTAAAAAAACGGACCATGGCGACAAAAATAACTCCCTTGCCTCCTGGGAAATGGTGTGTTGGCCCAAGACCAGTGGTGGCTTGGGCGTATTAAATCTGCGTGTTCAAGGCGAGGCCCTACTGCTTAAATACCTTCACAAGTTCTACAATAAGTGGGACACACCATGAGTGCAATTGATTTGGGACACTTACTACATTGACCAAATCCCACATGCATCGGACCCATGTGGATCGTTTTGGTGGAGAGATGTGATCAAGCTAATACCAACTTACCGGGGTATCTCTAAGGTGACTGTGGGGAATGGTGAAAACGTACTCTTTTGGAAAGACATGTGGAGAGAGGACATACTTGCTGACTCATATCCTCGAGCACTCTCATATGCCAAAAATGAGGATCTGTCTGTCCAACAATTCCTGGGCATCACCACCCTACAAGAGGCGTTTCATTTACCACTCTCACCACAAGCACATGCAGAAATGAGACAGCTTCAGCTGGAAGTCTCGGAGGTTCGACTCTCCAATGAGATTGACAAGTGGACATACGTTTGGAACACCAATCTCTTCTCTGCAAAACAATACTATACATTCTACTTCAGAGAAATTCAAGCACATGAATCTTTTGGATGGATTTGGAAATCTAAGTCAACCATGAAAATAAAAGTCTTTGGGTGGCTGCTACTTTCTGACCGCCTCAACACCAGGAATATGCTAAAGCGAAGGCATTACAATATTGGAGATGATTATGACTGCATCCTTTGTGGTTTACCAATTGAGGAGACGTTGGAACATCTCTTCTTCGAGTGCCACTTCAGCTATGACTGCTGGTCTCACCTTGGCCTCTCCTGGTCTTAGGGCAGCACAAGACTGGACAACATCTCCAAAGCAAAACAAGACTGAAATAGGCCACTCTTTATGGAACTATTTTTGCTGGCGGCCTGGAGTATACGGAAGGAGCGCAACAACAAACACTTTAGAAAGATCATACCATCTAAAACCTCCTGGTTAAGTAGACTTAAGGCTGACTTTTCACTACTCACCCATAGGGTTAGAGAGGAGCACAAACAATACATTTCAATAATACGTGCATCCCTGTAAACTAGTACCTGCTTCCCATCCCCCAAAGGAGGATGGTTTGTAATTACAATGTACAATCTCACTAACCTATATTAATATATAACACAGTGGCAGGTACTCCTACTGTTTCTGATCAAAAAAAAGACAAATGTTTATTATTCATGCTATAATTGTATTAGCCGGAAACATGATACATGTGTGAATACATAGACAAACAGAGTGTCACTAGTATGCCTCTACTTGACTAGCTCGTTGATCAAAGATGGTTATGTTTCCTAGCCATAGACAAAGAGTTGTCATTTGATTAACGGGATCACATCATTAGGAGAATGATGTGATTTACTTGACCCATTCCGTTAGCTTAGCACTTGATCGTATAGTTTGTTGCTATTGCTTTCTTCATGACTTATACATGTTCCTATGACTACGAGATTATGCAACTCCCGTTTACCGGAGGAACACTTTGTGTGCTACCAAACGTCACAACGTAACTGGGTGATTATAAAGGTGCTCTACAGGTGTCTCCGAAGGTACTTGTTGGGTTGGCGTATTTCGAGATTAGGATTTGTCACTCCGATTGTCGGAGAGGTATCTCTGGGCCCACTCGGTAATACACATCACTTAAGCCTTGCAAGCATTGCAACTAATGAGTTAGTTGCGGGATGATGTATTACGAAACGAGTAAAGAGACTTGCCGGTAACGAGATTGAACTAGGTATTGACATACCGACGATCGAATCTCGGGCAAGTAACATACCGATGACAAAGGGAACAACGTATTGACCGATAAAGATCTTCGTAGAATATGTAGGAGTCAATATGAGCATCCAGGTTCCGCTATTGGTTATTGACCAGAGATGTGTCTTGGTCATGTCTACATAGTTCTCGAACCCATAGGGTCCACATGCTTAAAGTTCGATGACGGTTATATTATGATTTTATGTGTTTTGATGTACCGAAGGTAGTTCGGAGTCTCAGATGAGATCGGGGACATGACGAGGAATCTCGAAATGGTCGAGACATAAAGATCGATATATTGGACAACAATATTCAGACATCGGAAAGGTTCTGAGTGGTTCGGGTATTTTTCGGAGTACCGGGGAGTTACGGGAATATGGGGGAAAATATATGGGCCTTATTGGGCTTTAGGGGAGAGAGAGAGGCAGGCCGTGCGCCCCCCAATGACTAGTCCGAATTGGACTAGGGGAAGGGCGGCGCCCCCTCCTTCCTTCTCTTCCCTCTACCCCTTCATTGTCTCCTACTCCTACTACTTGGAAGGGGAGGAATCCTACTCCCGGTGGGAGTAGAACTCCTCCAGGGCGCGCCATAGGAGCCGACCCTCTCCCCCTCCTCCACTCCTTTATATACGTGGCCAGGGGGCACCCCATAGACACAACAATTGATCCCTTGGATCTCTTACCGTGTGCGGTTCCCCCCTCCACCATAATTCACCTCGGTCATATCGTAGCGGTGCTTAGGCGAAGCCCTGCATCGGTAGAACATCATCATCGTCACCACGCCATCATGCTAACGAAACTCTCCCTCAAAGCTCTTCTGGATCGGAGTTCAAGGGACGTCATCGAGTTGAATGTGTGCAGAACTCGGAGGTGCCGTGCGTTTGGTACTTGATCGGTCGGATCATGAAGACGTACGACTACATCAACCGCGTTGTGCTAATGCTTCCGCTTTTGGTCTACGAGGGTACGTGTACATACTCTCCCCTCTCGTTGCTATGCATCACCATGATCTTGCGTGTGCATAGGATTTTTTTTTTAAATTACTATGTTCCCCAACAGTGGTATCAGAGCCAGGTTTTATGTGTTGATGTTATATGCACGAGTAGAACACAAGTGAGTTGTGGGCGATACAAGTCATACTGCTTACCAGCATGTCATACTTTGGTTCGGCGGTATTGTTGGACGAAGCGACCCGGACCGACATTACGCGTATGCTTACGTGAGACTGGTTCTATCGACGTGCTTTGCACATAGGTGGCTGGCGGGTGTCAGTTTCTCCAACTTTAGTTGAATCGAGTGTGGCTATGCCCGGTCCTTGATAAAGTTAAAACAGCACTAACTTGACAAGCTATCATTGTGGTTTTGATGCATAGGTAAGAATGGTTCTTGTTCAGCCCGTAGCAGCCACGTAAAACTTGCAACAACAAAGTAGAGGATGTCTAACTTGTTTTTGCAGGGCATGTTGTGATGTGATATGGTCAAGACATGATGATATATTTTATTGTATGAGATGATCATGTTTTGTAACCGAGTTATCGGCAAGTGGCAGGAGCCATATGGTTGTCACTTTATTGTATGCAATGCAATCGCCCTGTAATTGCTTTACTTTATCACTAAGCGGTAGCGATAGTCGTATAAGAAATAGTTGGCGAGACGACAACGATGCTATGATGGAGATCAAGGTGTCACGCCGGTGATGATGGTGATCATGACGGTGCTTTGGAGATGGAGATCACAAGCACAAGATGATGATGGCCATATCATATCACTTATACTGATTGCATGTGATGTTTATCCTTTATGCATCTTATTTTGCTTTGTTTGACGGTAGCATTATAAGATGACCTCTCACTAAATTTCACGATAAAAGTGTTCTCCCTGAGTACGCACCGTTGCCAAAGTTCGTCGTGCCGAGACACCACGTGATGATCCGGTGTGATAAGCTCTACGTTCATCTACAACGGGTGCAAGCCAGTTTTGCACACGTGGAATACTCGGGTTAAACTTTACGAGCCTAGCATATGCAGATATGGCCTTGCAACACTGAGACCGAAAGGTCGAGCGTGAATCATATAGTAGATATGATCAACATAATGATGTTCACCATTGAAAACTACTCCATTTCACGTGATGATCGGTTATGGTTTAGTTGATTTGGATCACGTGATCACTTAGATGATTAGATAGATGTCTATCTAAGTGGGAGTTCTTAAGTAATTTGATTAATTGAACTTTAATTCATCATGAACTTAGTCCTGGTAGTATTATCATATCTATGTTGTAGATCAATAGCTCGCGTTTATCTCCCCTGTTTCATTTTTTGATATGTTCCTAGAGAAAACTAAGTTGAAAGATGTTAGTAGAAATGATGCAGATTGGATCTGTGATCTGAGGATTATCCTCATTTCTGCACAGAAGAATTATGTCCTTGATGCACCGCTAGGTGACAGACCTATTGCAGGAGCAGATGCAGACATTATGAACGTTTGGCTAGTTCAATATGATGACTACTTGATAGTTTAGTGCATGATAAGCCACAAGTATAGGGGATCGCAACAGCTTTCGAGGGTAGAGTATTCAACCCAAATTTATTGATTTGACACAAGGGGAGCCAAAGAATATTCTCAAGTATTAGCAGCTGAGTTGTCAATTCAACCACACCTGGAAACTTAATATCTGCAGCAAAGTGTTTAGTAGCAAAGTAATATGATAGTGATGGTAATGGTAACAAAAGAGTAACGAAAGCAAAGTAATGTTTTTGGTATTTTGTAGTGATTGTAACAATAGCAACGGGAAAGTAAATAAGCGTAAACCAGTATATGGAGAACTCGTAGGCATCGGATCAATGATGGATAATTATGTCGGATGCGGTTCATCATGTAACAGTCATAACATAGGGTGACACAGAACTAGCTCCAATTCGTCAATGTAATGTAGGCATGTATTCCGAATATAGTCACACATGCTTATGGAAAATAACTTGCATGACATCTTTTGTCCTACCCTCCCGTGGCAGCGGGGTCCTAATGGAAACTAAGGGATATTAAGGCCTCCTTTTAATAGAGAACCGGAACAAAGCATTAGCACATACTGAATACATGAACTCCTCAAACTACGGTCATCACCGGTAAGTATCCTGATTATTGTCACTTCGGGGTTAACGGATCATAACACATAATAGGTGACTATAGACTTGCAAGATAGGATCTAGAACTCTCATATATTGATGAAAACATAATAGGTTCAGATCTGAAATCATGGCACTTGGGCCCTAGTGACAAGCATTAAGCATAGCAAAGTCATAGCAACATCAATCACAGAACATAGTGGATACTAGGGATCAAACCCTAACAAAACTAACTCGATTATATGGTGAATCTCATCCAACCTATCACCGTCCAGCAAGCCTACGATGGAATTACTCACGCACGGCGGTGAGCATCATGAAATTGGTGATGGAGGATGGTTAATGATGACGACGGCGACGAATCCCCCTCTCCGGAGCCCCGAACGGACTCCAGATCAGCCCTCCCGAGAGGTTTTAGGGCTTGGCGGCGGCTCCGTATCGTAAAACACGATGATTTCTTCTCTCCTATTTTTTCTCCCCAAAAGCAGTTATATAGAGTTGGAGTTGGAGTCGGGGGGGTCTCCAGGGGGCCCACGAGGTAGGGGGCGCGCCCTAGGGGGGGCGCCCCCACCCTCGTGAGAAGGGTGTGGGCCCCGTGGTCTTCATATTTGGTGAGGATTTTTTATTATTTATTGTAAGATATTTTGTGGAGTTTGAGGTCATTCCGAGAACTTTTGTTTTCTGCACATAAAACAACATCATGGCAATTCTGCTGAAAACAGCGTCAGTCCGGGTTAGTTCCATTCAAATCATACAAGTTAGAGTCCAAAACAAGGGCAAAAGTGTTTGGAAAAGTAGATACGTTGGAGACGTATCAACTCCCCCAAGCTTAAACCCTTGCTTGTCCTCAAGCAATTCAGTTGACAAACTGAAAGAAATAAAGAAAAACATTTACAAACTCTGTTTGCTCTTGTTGATGTAAATATTTCAAGCTAGTGTTTCAAGTTTTCAGCAAAGATTATAACTAACCACATTTGCAATAATTCTCAAGTCTCATGTTTACTCATATCAATAGCATAATCAACTAGCGAGCCATAATAATAAAACTCGGATGACAACACTTTCTCAAAACAATCATAATATGATATAACAAGATGGTATCTCGCTAGCCCTTTCTGAGACCGCAAAACATAAACGCAGAGCACCTTTAAAGATCAAGGACTGACTAGACATTGTCATTCATGGTAAAAGAGATCCAATCATAGCCACACCCAATGTAAACTAACAATAATGAATGCAAATGACAGCTGTGCTCTCCAGCTAGTGCTTTTTAATAAGAGGGTGATGACTCAACATAAAAGTAAATGGATAGGCCCTTCACAGAGGGAAGCAGGGATTTGTAGAGGTGCCAGAGCTCGGTTTTGAAATAGAGGTGAATAACATTTTGAGCGGTATACTTTCATTGTCAACATAACAACCAAGAGATGGCGATATCTTCCATGCTACACGCATTATAGGCGGTTCCCAAAAAGAATGGTAAAGTTTATACTCCCCCTCCACCAACAAACATCAATCCATGGCTTGCTCAAAACAATGAGTGCCTCCAACATACATCAGGTCCCAGGGGGAGTTTTGTTTGTAATTATTTTGGTTTAGTTTGCATAAAGCATGGGACTGGGCATCCCGGTGACTAGCCCTTTATCTCGTGAGTGAGGAGCCGAGTCCACTCCTCTTGAGAATAACCCGCCTAACATGGAAGATACAAACAGCCCTAGTTGATACATGAGCTATTCGAGCATACAAAACAGGATAATAATTTGAAGGTTTAGAGTTTGGCACATACAAATTTACTTGGAACGGCAGGTAGATACCGCATATAGGAAGGTATAGTGGACTCATCTGGATTAACTTTGGGGTTTAAGGGATGTGGATGCACAAGCAGTATTCCCGCTTAGTACAGGTGAAGGCTAGCAAAAGACTGGGAAGCGACCAGCTAGAGAGCGACAATAGTCATGTACATGCATTAAAACTAATAAACAATGGATGCAAGCATGAGTAGGATATAATCCACCATGAACATAAATATTGTGAAGGCTATGTTGATTTGTTTCAACTACATGCTTGAACATGTGCCAAGTCAAGTCACTTAAATCATTCAAAGGAGGATACCACCCTATCATACCACATCATAACCATTTTAATAGCATGTTGGCACAGAAGGTAAACCATTATAACTCATAGCTAATCAAGCATGGCACAAGCAACTATGATCTCTAATTGTCATTGCAAACAGGTTTATTCATAACAAGCTGAATCAAGAACGATGAACTCATCATATTTACAAAAACAAAAGAGGTCGAGTTCTTACCAGCTTTTCTCATCTCAGTCAGTCCATCATATATCATCATAATTGTCTTTCACTTGCACGACCGAACGATGTGAATAATAATAAGAGTGCACGTGCATTGGACTAAGCTGGAATCTGCGAGCATTCAATAAACAGGAGAAGACAAAGAAATATGGGCTCTTTTGTCAGGTAAACAGTAATGCATATAAGAGCCATTTCAACAATTTAATCATGGTCTTCTCCTACTGACCCCCAAAGAAAGAAAAAGAAATAAAACTATTTACACGGGAAAGCTCCCAACAAGCAAAAGAAGAACAGGAAATATTTTTGGGTTTTCTTTTTAATTACTACTACAAGCATGGAAAGTAAATTAATTAAAAGCTACAACTAATTTTTTTGGTTTTTTTCTTAAGGTTTATTAAACACATAAGAAGAAAGAATAAAAAGGAAAATAAACTAGCATGGGTGATACAATGAAAAAGTATGAGCACTGACATCTAGCAATGAGTGTGTGTGAACATAAATGTAATGTTAGTGAGAAATACGTACTCCCCCAAGCTTAGGCTTTTGGCCTAAGTTGGTCTATGGCCACGGCTGGCCTGGCGGATATCCATAATAATAGTTGGGGTCGTACTGCGATGAGGAAGAAGAAGGCTCCGATTGCCACTGGCTGGCAATCATCTCCGGATCCCACTGATAGTTAGACTGTCGTGAAGGATCAAATTGTGGTTCCGGTTCTGGCTCCTCGGCTGGTGCAGGGTTCCGATAGGCGTGGATAGCCGTCAACGGAACAAGGTACTTGCCTACAGTCAAATCAAACAAAGCAGGAGCAGGCAGGGTAATAGTGTGAGGATGATGTTTATTAAAGAACAATTGATATTTAAGCTCTCCTGCCCTATTCTTAACAATAAAATCATGTGCCACCATAATTTTATAATCTAAATAAACACAGGGTAGCACTTTTTCTTCCTTCTCAGCATGCCTAATAGCTATGTTAAAATGTGCAGCTAGGCGTGTAGCATAGATTCCTCCAAAGATGGGACCCTTAGTACGGTTCATACTTAACCGTCTAGCAATAATTCCGCCCATACTAAAAGTGTTATCACTGTATAAACCTTGGAGCAAAATAATAATATCAGGGATACTAAGGTTTCCACAGTTTCCGCGACCAATTAAGCAACGACTAGCAAATAATGCAAAGTAACGTAAGACAGGAAAATGTATGCTAGTGATTCATGCATCGGAAAACTTCCTAGTTTCCCCTACCGTGATAGTATTAATAAATCCCTCCACATCATCACGATGTGGTTCTCCTGTCTTGCCCTTAAAAGGGACTAAACAAATCCGACAAAAATCATAAAGTGACATCTCCTTATGCTCATCATATAAATGAAACTCCACCGTAGGTGGTGAGTTCCTAGAATGAAAATGAAAGTTTTGCACAAAGGTATTTGTGAGCAAGAGATACTGATCGCATTGGTCATGGAGGAAAGTGGTGAGGCCTGCATTATGAGCCAACTCATGAAAATCTTCATAAATCCCGGCTGCTCTCAAGAAATCCTCGGAAGGCCATTCACACGCCCGAACCTCCGCGGTGCACGGCAAATTATACTTAGGCTTCGGTACCTTTTCCTTTGAGCTTTGGCTTGATGGGCCCCTCAATAATCTCATCATCATTTTCTGAAAAAATCTGAAATTTTTAGTAACTTCAAAATAAAAGTAAACCAAACTCAATAATATTGATAGCAACTACTCCTACAAGTGCCTAGGGCCTATATCATGCATCAAAACTACTTTTGACCATATAAATTTGACATGCAAGCTCAAGAACAGGGTCACCTAAGCAGCAAAAATTTGCAATGAATAAAACACTAGAACAAAAACTAAATGGACCAATGGAGGAGTCACATACCAAGGAACAATCTCCCCAAGCAGTTTTGTGAGAAGTGCTTTGAGCAAGGAGATCGAAAATGGCAGCAAAGTGAGCTTGGACTCGGGTTTGAGTTGGTTTTTCGTGTTTGGGGGAGGAAGATGAAGTGTGTGGCTGAAAGAATAAGTGGAGGAGGGCCACCGTGGGCCCACGAGGTAGGGGGGGCGCCCTCCACCTTCCTGGCAAGGTGGTTGGCCCCCCTGGTGTGTTCTTTGTTCCATAAATCCTCAAATATTCTATAAAAAATCATATTTAATTTTTAGGGCATTTGGAGAACTTTTATTTTCGAGGTATTTTTATATTGCACGGATAATCAGATAACAGACAGAAAATTATTTATTTTCACTTTATTTCAACTAAATAACAGAAAGTATAGAGAGGGTACAGAAGGTTGTGCTTTTAGTTTCATCCATCTCATGCTCGTCAAAAGGAATCCACTAACAAGGTTGATCAAGTCTTGTTAACAAACTCATCTGATTAACATGAAACCGAAGAAATTTCGAATAACACTAGGTTACCTCAACGGGGATATGCACTTCCCCAATAATAAGTGTATCATATTTCTTCTTGACAGTAGGAAGAGGAAATTCAAAACCTCCAAATATAATTGATGGAATTTTTCCGATAGAATTGATGCTATGAACTTGAGGTTGTTTCCTCATAAAGTGTACCGTATGCTCATTACCATTAACATGAAAAGTCACATTGCCTTTGTTGCAATCAATAACAGCCCCTGCAGTATTAAGAAAAAGTCTTCCAAGAATAATAGACATACTATCGTCCTCGGGAATATCAAGAATAACAAAGTCCGTTAAAATAGTAATGTTTGCAACCACAACAGGCACATCCTCACAAATACCGACAGGTACAGCAGTTGATTTATCAGCCATTTGCAAACATATTTCAGTAGGTGCCAACTTATTCAAATCAAGTCTACGATATAAAGAGAGAGGCATAACACTAACATCGGATCCAAGATCACATAAAGCAGTTTTAACATAGTTTCTTTTAATGGAGCATGGTATAGTAGGTACTCCTGGATCTCCAAGTTTCTTTGGTATTCCACCCTTAAAAGTATAATTAGCAAGCATGGTGGAAATTTCAGCTTTCGGTATCTTTCTTTTATTTGTAATAATATCTTTCATGTACTTAGCATAAGGATTGGTTTTGAGTATATCAGTTAATCGCATTCGTAAAAAGATAGGTCTAATCATTTCAGCAAAGCGCTCAAATCCTCATCATCCTTTTTCTTGGATGGTTTGGGAGGAAAGGGCATGGGTATCTGAACCCAAGACTCTCTTTCTTTACCATGTTTCCTAGCAACAAAGTCTTTCTTATCGTAACGTTGATTCTTTGATTGTGGGTTATCAAGATCAACAGCAGGTTCAATTTCTACATCATTATCATTACTAGGTTGAGCATTATTATGAACATCATCATTAACATTTTCATTAGGTTCATGTTCATTACCAGATTGTGTTTCAGCATCAGAAATGGAAATATCATTTGGATTATCAGGTGGTTCAGCAATAGGTTCACTAGAAGTTTGCACAGTTCTATCATTTTTATTTTTCTTCTTTTTAGAAGAACTAGGTGCATCAATTTTATTTCTCTGAGAATCTTGCTCAATTCTCTTAGGGTGGCCTTCAGGATACAAAGTTTCTTGAGTCATTCTACCAGTTCTAGTAGCCACTTTAACAACATAATTATTTTTCTTACTATTCATCTCATTGAGCAATTCTTTTTGAGCTTTAAGTACTTGTTCTACTTGAGTGGTAACCATAGAAGCATGTTTGCTTACAAGTTTAAGTTCACCTCTAATATTAGCCATATAATCACCCAAGTATTTAATCATATCAGCATCTTGTTTTAATTGTCTACCAAAATAAGCATTGAAGTCTTCTTGCTTAAAGATAAAATTATCAAACTCATCCAAGCATTAACTAGCAATTTTAGTAGGAGGGATTTCAGCTTTATCATATCTATAGAGAGAATTTACCTATACTACCTATGTCGGGTTATCGAGGTCTGGAGGTTCTTCAATAAATAAAGGATTAAGATCATATGTTTCTTCAACAGGCGGTAAATTAAGACCATGTATTTCTTCAATAGGAGGTAAATTCTTAACATCTTCAGCTTTAATACCTTTTTCTTTCATAGATTTCTTTGCCTCTTGCATATCTTCAGGACTGAGAAATAGAATACCTCTCTTCTTCGGAGTTGGTTTAGGAATAGGATCATTAATTGGAGCAGGAGCTGGCTCAGGAGGTTCCCCATTATTTTCATTTGTCAACATATTATTCAATAAGATTTCAGCTTCATCCGGTGTTCTTTCCCTGGAAAGAGAACCAGTACAACTATCCAGGTAATCTCTGGAAGCATCGGTTAGTCCATTTTAAAAGATATCAAGTATTTCATTTTTCTTAAGAGGATGATCAGGCAAAGCATTAAGTAACTTGAGAAGCCTCCCCCAAGCTTGTGGAAGACTCTCTTCTTTAATTTGCACAAAGTTGTATATTTCCTTTAAAGCAGCTTGTTTCTTATGAGCAAGGAAATATTTAGCAGAGAAGTAATAGATCATATCCTGGGGACTACGCACACAACCAGGATCAAGAGAATTAGACCATATCTTAGCATCACCCTTTAATGAGAACGGAAATATTTTAAGGATATAAAGGTAGCGAGATCTCTCATCATTAGTGAACAGGGTAGCTATATCATTTAATTTAGTAAGATGTGCCACAACAGTTTCAGATTCATAACCATGAAAAGGATCAGATTCAACCAAAGTGATTATACCAGGATCAACAGAAAATTCATAATCCTCATCAGCAACACAGATAGGTGAAGTAGAGAAAGCAGGATCAGGTCTCATCCTAGCATTTAGAGATTGCTTATTCCATTTAGCTAATAACCTTTTGAGTTCATATCTATCTTTGCAAGCTAAAATAGCTAAAGAAGCATCTTGATCAAATAAATAACCCTCGGGAATAACAAGTGATTCTTCATCATCACTTTCATCCTCATAATCAGATTCAATATTTTCAATCTCTCTAGCCCTAGCAATTCGTTCCTCGAGAAAATCACTAAGTGGCATAGTAGTATCAGACATAGAGGTAGTTTCATCATAAGTATCATGTATAGCAGAAGTAGCATCATCAATAACATGCGACATATTGCTACCTCTTGAGCACTGCGTTGGATTTCCCCGAAGAGGAAGGGATGATGCAGCAAAGTAGCGTAAGTATTTCCCTCAGTTTTTGAGAACCAAGGTATCAATCCAGTAGGAGGCTACGCTCGAGTCCCTCGTACCTACAAAAAAACAATAGCTCAACGCAACCAACGCGCTTAGGGGTTGTCAATCCCTTCACGGTCACTTACGAAAGTGAGATCTGATAGAGATGATAATATTTTTTTGGTATTTTTGGTATAGAGATGCAAAGTAAATAAAATAAAAGCAAAGTAAAAGCAAAGAAATAATAAAGTGATGGAGATTTATATGATGAGAAAGAGACCCGGGGCCATAGGTTTCACTAGTGGCTTCTCTCAAGAGCATAAGTATTCTACGGTGGGTGAACAAATTACTATTGAGCAATTGACAGAATTGAGCATAGTTATGAGAATATCTAGGTATGATCATGTATACAGGCATCACGTCCGAGACAAGTAGACCGAAACGATTCTGCATCTACTACTATTACTCCACTCATCGACCGCTATCCAGCATGCATCTAGAGTATTAAGTTAAAAACAGAGTAACACCTTAAGCAAGATGACATGATGTAGCGGGATAATTTCATGCAATATGATAAAAACCCATCTTGTTATCCTCGATGGCAAGGACACCGCAAGATTGAACCCAAAGCTAAGCACTTCTCCCATGGCAAGAAAAACCAATCTAGTAGGCCAAACCAAACTGATAATTCGAAGAGACTTGCAAAGATAACCAATCATACATAAAAGAATTCAGAGAAGATTCAAATATTATTCATAGATAGACTGGATCATAAACCCACAATTCATTAATCTCAACAAACACACCGCAAAAAGAAGATTACATCGAATAGATCTCCACGAGAGAGGGGGAGAACATTGTATTGAGATCCAAAAAGAGAGAAGAAGCCATCTAGCTACTAGCTATGGACCCGTAGGTCTGAAGTAAACTACTCACACTTCATCAGAGGGGCTTGGATGATGATGTAGAAGCCCTTTGTGATCGATGCCCCCTCCGGCGGAGCTCCGGAACAGGCCCCAAGATGGGATCTCGTGAATACAGAAAGTTGCGGCGGTGGAATTAGGTTTTTGGCTCCGTCCCCAATCGTTTGGGGGTACGTGGATATATATAGGAGGAAGAAGTACGTCGGTGGAGCTTCGAGGGGCCCACGAGGCAGGGGGCGCCCTAGGGGGGCGCCCCTACCCTTGTGACCACCTCGTGGCTTTCTTGACAGACGGTCCAAGTCTCCTGGATCGTATCTGATGAGTAAATCATGTTTCCGAAGGTTTCATTCCGTTTGGACTCCGTTTGATATTCCTTTTCTTCGAAACCCTAAAGCAGGCAAAAAAACAGCAATTCTGGGCTGGGCCTCTGGTTAATAGGTTAGTCCCAAAAATAATATAAAAGTGAAAAATAAAGCCCAATAATGTCTAAAACAGTAGATAATATAGCATGGATCAATCAAAAATTATAGATACGTTGGAGATGTATCACATATCAGAACGAATAGCAGAAGCAGGTTTAGGTGTCGCAAGCTTACTCATAATAGAAGGTGAATCAAGTGCAGAGCTAGATGGCAGTTCCTTACCTCCCCTCGTAGTTGAGGGATAGATCTTGGTTTTTGGATCTCTCAAGTTCTTCATAGTGTCCAGCAGATATAAATCCCAAGTGACTCAAAGAATAGAGCTATGCTCCCCGGCAACAGCGCCAGAAATTGGTCTTGATAACCCACAAGTATAGGGGATCGCAACAGCTTTCGAGGGTAGAGTATTCAACCCAAATTTATTGATTCGACACAAGGGGAGCCAAAGAATATTCTCAAGTATTAGCAGCTGAGTTGTTAATTCAACCACACCTGCAAACTTAATATCTGTAGCAAAGTGTTTAGTAGCAAAGTAATATGATAGTGATGGTAACGGTAACAAAAGAGTAACGAAAGCAAAGTAATGTTTTTGGTATTTTGTAGTGATTGTAACAATAGCAACGGGAAAGTAAATAAGCGTAAACCAGTATATGGAGAACTCGTAGGCATCGGATCAATGATGGATAATTATGCCGGATGCGGTTCATCATGTAACAGTCATAACATAGGGTGACACAGAACTAGCTCCAATTCGTCAATGTAATGTAGGCATGTATTCCGAATATAGCCATACATGCTTATGGAAAAGAACTTGCATGACATCTTTTGTCCTACCCTCCCGTGGCAGCGGGGTCCTAATGGAAACTAAGGGATATTAAGGCCTCCTTTTAATAGGGAACCGGAACAAAGCATTAGCACATACTGAATACATGAAATCCTCAAACTACGGTCATCACCGGTAAGTATCCCGATTATTGTCACTTCGGGGTTAACGGATCATAACACATAATAGGTGACTATAGACTTGCAAGATAGGATCTAGAACTCTCATATATTGATGAAAGCATAATAGGTTCAGATCTGAAATCATGGCACTCGGGCCCTAGTGACAAGCATTAAGCATAGCAAAGTCATAGCAACATCAATCTCAGAACATAGTGGATACTAGGGATCAAACCCTAACAAACTAACTCGATTACATGGTGAATCTGTAGCGACCCGACCCGAATGGATCAAGTCTCTGTGCTTAAGTGTCATCCCTGGATCGGTATGCTGACACACACAGTACTCGAGGATTTATAACAGAGGTAAATCACATGTAAAAGTAACGTAAATACTATTACCTCAATCCAAATAGCGGAAGTAACAAGGTTGTGGATTCCCATCAACACCAACGGCAAAGTTGAGTGTAGAAATCGTAACCCTAACGTATCACTTACTCATCGTAAGATCTCCTGCAACATGAGACGTTGCAGCCACAAAGGGTCAGTACATTGAATGTACTGGCAAATTCACACTGTAGAGCAATCATGAATAATGGCTATCACTACATGCATATATGGCTGGTGGAAAACTCTACAGTTATAAGGTTTTTGCGAAAAGCCAATTTTTCCCTACTGCAAAGGAATAAATTTTATTTAACTATCATGGTGGTTGTTGAACATTGAGAATGGTTGACAGCATTCTCAATCCCAATAAAGTAACATCATTAAACCCATCAACTTAATTTAAAGTAACATGATGAGATTCACATGATAATCCAAGTACTAGATACTCAAGATGTCCATAACCGGGACACGGCTAACCATGATTAGTTTATACACTCTGCAGAGGTTTGCACACTTTTCCCCACAAGACTCGATCGCCTCCGTTTGGTTTCTCGCACTACATGGTTTTTGAGAAATGGATGACCGAGACATAGTCTTTTAGAAGCGCTAGCACCTTACGATGGATAGACCGTTACACCTACTTTCCCCTACATCTGCTAGTCTACCCTGTAAGAGTTCGCACAACTTAATCAACTATGTTAGAGCCCATAATAGCTTGTGGCTGCACACGGAAGTTTCTAGTATGAATAATCTCATGATCCCTTTGAGCCTGGGTGGCAGTCCATAAAATAACAGGCAATCCTGGTCTACCCAGGTGCCTAGACAGGCAATCCTAGAATACCCAGGTACCTCAATCCACCTAGATGTGTGTTTAAGTTGCCACCTTAAGTAAATCATTAATTAACCATCTCACATCTGTCATGAATACTCTCAAAACCCAATCCACGTCTACGAGCATAGCATGGCACTATAAGCATAATGTAATAGTAACTCCCAAGGTTTGAATGTAGGGCAAATAGGTTCCTACCTCATCAACTACTTCCCAATACCCACATGTTATCAATCCTACTCATGCAATGTTTGAGGGTGAAACTAATGCATAAAAACTGGGTATGAAAGGAATATGATCAAAGTGTGAACTTGCCTGCAATGTTGATGAAGATGATTCGCACTCATAACTCTTGATAGTTCTACTCGTCACACTCCGGTCAATCTATCGTAAGCAAGCAATAGAAACCACACATAAGCAATCACTCAAAGATCGGAGAGAACAAAGAAAACAATTCGGAAAATGTCAAAACCAAGAAAATAAATCTTGCAACATAAAACAATTTCTAACAGTACCAAAATTAGATGAATTTGGCCTTATCAGAAAGTTTAGGTCAAGAGCTTTGATTTGCAAAAAGAATCAACTCAAACGGAGCTACGAAACTCAAGTTATGAACAAACAAAGTTTGAATACAAATCTGATCTAATTCAAATTTTAAAACTTCCAAAAACATGTTTGAGTTGTTTTAATGGATATAGGAGTTCGTAACGAAGACGTGAGCGTTGGTTTCATTGGATTTGGACTAACGAGTAAAAAGTTGTGATCGTTTGAAGATTAGGGACTAATCTGTAAAGAAAAACATCACGGATAGGTCCCTAGCCGAATTTAAAGGAAAAAGGGGAAATTATAAATAACGAACGTTTGTTACCGAACGCTAACGAATGAATTCGTTCGCTGTGAAGGGATAAACAGCGAACGTGCACACAATAGGACTAACTAAAAAAACCGATCTAATATAAAATCAAACTAAAAAAACGAGGCGGGTTACGGTTTTTACCGGTTCACCTAAAAGAACCGGCGATGGCGGTGGTTACTCCGGTGAGACGGGATGGCGGCGCGGCGGCTCCGGCGTGGTGCGGCAGCGACTTGCGGCGCGACGGGCGGCGCGGGGCAAGGTGGCGGCGCAAGCGGCGGCAGCAGCAGCAGCTGCTGCAGTGGCGGCGAGTGGTGGCGAGGGCGTTGGGCGGCGGCGGCGCTAGATCCGAGCGGCAGCGGCGGGAGCGAGCGGCGGCTCGGTGCGAGGAGAGAAAGGCGGGGCCCGGGGCCTCGGGTATTTAAGGAGAGGGGGCGAGGGATGGCATGGGGGAGGGGTAAGAGGAGGCCGGCGGCAGCACGGAGGCGGCGGCGATGCCGTGGCGGCTCGGGACTCCGTCCCGAGCTCAGGGACAAGCGGGGCGCGGTGACGGGCCGGTTGGGTCATGGCCTGGCGACCGGGCCGGCCCGGTCCGGTCGGTCCTAAGTTTTTTTTTACATTTACTTAGACAAATAAAAAAATAGAAAAAAGGAATATATTATATAGGCATATAATATATCAAAATTTTCAGAAAAAGATTTCCTACAAGGTGAAAATTTTCCTAACATCAAATAAAATACACACAAATTCAGATAATTCAAAGAGTGCTACTGCCCTAATAAAATCCAATAAAAACCATTTTAAAAATACCAAAATTAGTTCAAATTTATTTCTCTCCAATTTTCTGTTGTAGGGAATCATGTTACCCTAATTTTCATATATTTTATTTTTGGAGAAAAATAATTTGAATAAAACTAAAATAATTCCAAATTGAAAATAATTTCAAAAGGACTTTGAATTTGATCCTTGAAACTCCCAACTCATATTTCATATATTTTGAAGAAGTCATTTTATCTTCTCTCATGAAAATCATTGAGTTGCTTGAAGTTTATAAATTTGAAATATTTTCAAATTAAATTCAAATATTTTCAACAACCCTTTTCATTTATTTAAATGGAAGAAGTCATGTCATCTTCTCTTGAGGGTTTTGTATTTGAAAAGAATTTGAACTCACGGAGATCAAAATGCAAAAGGTGAAAGTTTGGGAAAGTCCTTTTATTCCCTCTCATTTAACTTTCAAAAAGTTCGAATTCACTCACTTTCAGTCAATCAATCCAACAATCAATCAATTCTATCTATTTAATATAACATTCCAAAATTTAGAATTTTGGGATGTTATAGAATCTCATCCAACCCATCACCGTCCAGAAAGCCTACGATGGAATTACTCACGCATGGCAGTGAGTATCATGAAATTGGTGATGGAGGATGGTTGATGATGACGACGGCGATGAATCCCCCTCTCCGGAGCTCCGAACGGACTCCAGATCAGCCCTCCCGAGAGGTTTTAGGGCTTGGCGGCGGCTCCGTATCGTAAAACGCGATGATTTTTTCTCTCTTATTTTTTTCTCCCCGAAAGTAGTTATATAGAGTTGGAGTCAGGGGGTCTCCAGGGGGCCCACGAGGTAGGGGGCGTGCCCTAGGGGGGGTGCACCCACCCTCGTGAGAAGGGTGTGGGCCCCCTGGTCTTCATCTTTGGCGAGGATTTTTTATTATTTATTGTAAGATATTCCGTGGAGTTTCAGGTCATTCCGAGAACTTTTTTTTTTGCACATAAAACAAAATCATGGCAATTCTGCTGAAAACAGCGTCAGTTCGGGTTAGTTCCATTCAAATCATACAAGTTAGAGTCCAAAACAAGGGAAAAAGTGTTTGGAAAAGTAGATACGTTGGAGACGTATCAGTGCACCATGCTTAACAGCTTAGAATCGGGACTTCAAAGACGTTTTGAGCGTCATGGATCATATGAGATGTTCCAGGAGTTGAAGTTAATATTTCAAGAAAATACCTGAGTTGAGAGATATGAAGTCTCCAACAAAGTTCTATAGCTAAAAGATGGAGGAGAATAGCTCAAGCAGTGAGCATGTGCTCAGATTGTCTGGGTACTACAATGCTTGAATCAAGTGGGAGTTAATCTTCCAGATAAAATAGTGATTGAAAGAATTCTCTAGTCACCATCACCAAGTTAGTAGAACTTCGTGATGAATTATAGTATGCAAGGGATGACGTAAACGATTCCCGAGCTTTTCATGATGATGAAATCGATGAAGGTAGAAATCAAGAAAGAGCATCAAGTGTTGATGATTAACAAGACCACTAGTTTCAAGAAAAGGGCAAAGGGAAAGAAAGGGAACTTCAAGAAGAATGGCAAGCAAGTTGCTGCTCAAGTGAAGAAGCCCAAGTCTGGACCTAAGCCTGAGACTAAGTGCTTCTATTGCAAAGGGACTGGTCACTGGAAGCGGAAATGCCCTGAATATTTAGTGGATAAGAAGGATGGCAAAGTGAACAAGGGTATATTTGATATACAGGTTTTTGATGTGTACCTTACTAGTATTTATAGTAGCCCCTGGGTATTTGATACTTGTTCGGTTGCTAAAAATTAGTAACTCGAAACAGGAGTTACAGAATAAATAGAGACTAGTTAAGGGTGAAGTGACGATGTGTGTTGGAAGTGGTTCCAAGATTGATATGATCAGCATCGCACACTCCCTATACTTTCGGGATTAGTGTTAAACCTAAATAAATGTTATTTGGCATTTGCGTTGAGCATGAATATGATTTGATCATGTTTATTGCAATACGGTTATTCATTTAAAATCAGAGAATAATTGTTATTCCGTTTACATGAATAAAACCTTCGATGGTCATATACCCAATGAAAATAGTTTGTTGGATCTCGATCGTAGTGATACACATATTCATAATATTGATGCCAAAAGATGCAAAGTTGATAATGATAGTGCAACTTATTTGTGTTACTGCCGTTTAGGTCATATCGGTGTAAAGCGCATGAAGAAAATCCTTGCTGATGGGCTTTTGGAATCACTTGATTATGAATCAGTTGATGCTTGCGAACCATGCCTCATGGGTAAGATGACTAAGACTCCGTTCTCCGGAACAATGGAGCGAGCAACAGACTTGTTGGAAATAATACATACTGATGTATGCAGTCCGATGAGTGTTGAGGCTCGCGGCGGGTATCGTTATTTTTCTGACCTTCACAGATGATTTGAGTAGATATGGGTATATCTACTTGAAGAAACTTAAGTCTGAAACATTTGAAAAGTTCAAAGAATTTCAGAGTGAAGTGGAAAATCATCGTAACAAGAAAATAAAGTTTCTACGATCTGATCGTAGAGGCGAATAGTTGAGTTACGAGTTTGGCCTTCAATTAAAACAATGTGGAATAGTTTCACTAACTCATGCCACCTGGAACACCACAGCGTAATGGTGTGTTCGAACGTCATAACCATAGTTTATTTGATATAGTGCAATATATGATGTCTCTTACTGATTTACCACTATCGTTTTGCGGTTATGCATTAGAGACAGCTGCATTCACATTAAAAAGGGCACCATCTAAATCCGTTGAGACGACACCGTATGAACTATGGTTTAGCAAGAAACCTAAGACGTCGTTTCTTAAAGTTTGGGGTTGCGATGCTTATGTGAAAAAGTCTCATCTTGATAAGCTCAAACCCAAGTCAGAGAAGTGCGTCTTCATAGGATACCCAAAAGTAACTGTTGGGTACACCTTCTATCACAGATCCGAAGGCAAGATATTTGTTGCTGAGAATGGATCCTTTCTAGAGAAGGAGTTTCTCTCGAAAGAAGTGAGTGGGAGGACAGTAGAACTAGATGAGGTAACTGTACCTGCTCCCTTATTGGAAAGTAGTTCATCACAGAAATATGTTTCTGTGACTCCTACACCAATTAGCGAGGAAGCTAATGATGATGATCATGTAACTTCAGATCAAGTTAGTACCAAACCTCGTAGGTCAACCAGAGTGAGATCCGCACCAGAGTGGTACGGTAATCCTGTTCTGGAGGTCATGTTAATTGACCATGACGAACCTACGAACTATAAGGAAGCGATGATGAGCCCAGATTCCGCGAAATGGCTTGAGGCCATGAAATCTAAGATTGGATCCATGTATGAGAACAAAGTATGGACTTTGATTGACTTGCCTAATGATCGGTGAGTCATTAAGAATAAATGGATCTTCAAGAGGAAGACAGACGCTGATAGTAGTGTTACTATCTACAAAGCTCGAATTGTCGCAAAGTGTTTTCGACAAGTTCAAGGTGTTGACTACGATGAGATTTTCTCACTCGTATCGATGCTTAAAAGTTTGTCCGAATCATGTTAGCAGTTGCCGCTTTTTATGAAATCTGGCAAATGGATGTCAAAACTGTATTCCTTCATGGATTTCTTTAAAAAAGAGTTGTATATGATGCAACCAGAAGGTTTTGTCGACCCTAAAGGTGCTAACAAAGTGAGCAAGCTCCAACGATCCATCTATGGACTGGTGCAAGCATCTCGGAGTTGGAATATATGCTTTGATAAAGTGATCAAAGCATATGGTTTTATACAGACTTGCGGTGAAGCCTGTATTTATAAGAAAGTGAGTGGGAGCACTACAACATTTCTGATAAGTATATATGAATGACATATTGTTGATCGGAAAGAATGTAGAATTTTCTGGAAAGAATAAAGGAGTATTTGAAAGAAGTTTTTCAAAGAAAGACCTCGATGAAGCTGCTTACACATTGAGCATCAAGATCTATAGAGATAGATCAAGACGCTTGATAAGTTATTTCAATAAGTACATACCTTGACAAGATTTTGAAGTAGTTCAAAATGGAACAGTCAAAGAAGGAGTTCTTGCCTGTGTTGTAAGGTGTGAAGTTGCGTAAAGACTCAAAACCCGACCACAACAGGAAATAGAAAGAGAATGATAAGTCATTCCCTATGCCTCAGTCATAGGTTCTATAAAGTATGCTATGGTATTTACCAGTCCTATTGTATACCTTAGCATCTTTCTGGCAAGGGAGTACAATAGTGATCTAGGAGTAGATCACTGGACAACGGTCAAAATTATCCTTAGAGGACTAAGGAAATATTTCTCAGTTATGGAGGTGATAAAAGAGTTCATCGTAAAGATTTACGTCGATGCAAGCTTTTTACATCGATCTAGATGATTCTAAGTCTCAATCTGGATACATATTGAAAGTAGGAGCAATTAGCTAGAGTAGCTCCATGCAGAGCATTGTAGACATAGAAATTTGCGAAATACATACGGATCTGAATGTTGCAAACCCGTAGACTAAACTTCTCTCACAAGCAAAACATGATCACTCTTTGGGTGTTAATCACATAGCGATGTGAACTAGATTATAGACTCTAGTAAACCCTTTGGGTATTAGTCACATGGAGATGTGAACTAATCACATAAAAATGTGAACTAGATTATTGACTCTAGTGCAAGTGGGAGACTGAAGGAAATATGCCCTAAAGGCAATAATAAAGTTATTATTTATTTCCTTATATCATGATAAATGTTTATTATTCATGCTAGAATTGTATTAACCCGAAACATGATACATGTGTGAATACATAGACAAACAGAGTGTCACTAGTATGCCTCTACTTGACTAGCTCGTTGATCAAAGATGGTTATGTTTCCTAGCCATAGACAAAGAGTTGTCATTTGATTAATGGGATCACATCATTAGGAGAATGATGTGATTGACTTGACCCATTCCGTTAGCTTAGCACTTGATCGTTTAGTTTGTTGCTATTGCTTTCTTCATGACTTATACATGTTCCTATGACTATGAGATTATGCAACTCCCGTTTACCGGAGGAACACTTTGTGTGCTACCAAACGTCACAACGTAACTGGGTGATTATAAAGGTGCTTTACAGGTGTCTCCGAAGGTACTTGTTGGGTTGGCGTATTTCGAGATTAGGATTTGTCACTCCGGTTGTCGGAGAGGTATCTCTGGGCCCACTCGGTAATACACATCACTTAAGCCTTGCAAGCATTGCAACTAATGAGTTAGTTGCGGGATGATGTATTATGAAACGAGTAAAGAGACTTGCACACGCACACGCAAAACACAAAATACCGATCGTCACCGAACTTTATACGTGCGGACCCTACGGGTTCGAGAACTATGTAGACATGATCGAGACACGTCTCCGGTCAATAACCAATAGCGGAACATGGATGCTCATATTGGTTCCCACATATTCTACGAAGATCTTTATCGGTCAAACCGCATAACAACATACGTTGTTCCCTTTGTCATCGGTATGTTACTTGCCCGAGATTCGATCGTCGGTATCTCAATACCTAGTTCAATCTCGTTACCGGCAAGTCTCTTTACTCGTTCCGTAATACATCATTCCGCAACTAACTCATTAGTTACAATGCTTGCAAGGCTTATAGTGATGTGCATTACCGAGTGGGCCTAGAGATACCTCTCCGACAATCGGAGTGACAAATCCTAATCTCAAAATACGCCAACTCAACAAGTACCTTCGGAGACACCAGTAGAGCACCTTTATAATCACCCAGTTACGTTGTGATGTTTGGTAGCACACAAAGTGTTCCTCCGGTAAACGGGAGTTGCATAATCTCATAGTCATAGGAACATGTATAATTCATGAAGAAAGCAATAGCAACATACTAAACAATCAAGTGCTAAGCTAATGGAATGGGTCAAGTCAATCACATCATTCTATAATGATGTGATCTCGTTAATCAAATGACAACTCATGTCTACGGTTAGTAAACATAACTGTCGGTGTCAAACCGGCGGATCTCGGGTAGGGGGTCTCGAACTGTGCGTCTAGGCGGATGGTAACAGGAGGCAGGGGACACGATGTTTTACCCAGGTTCGGGCCCTCTTGGTGGAGGTAAAACCCTACGTCCTGCTTGATTTATTCTTGATGATATGGGTATTACAATAGTTGATCTACCACGAGATCGGAGAGGCTAAACCCTAGAAGCTAGCCTATGGTATGATTGTTGTTATTGTGTCCTATGGACTAAACCCTCCGGTTTATATAGACACCGGAGGGGGCTAGGGTTACACAGAGTCGGTTACAAGGAAGGAGATCTACATATCCGTATTGCCAAGCTTGCCTTCCACGCCAAGGAGAGTCCCATCCGGACACGAGACAAAGTCTTCAATCTTGTATCTTCATAGTCCAACAGTCCGGCCAAAGGTTATAGTCTGGCTGTCCGGATACCCCCTAATCCAGGACTCCCTCAGTAGCTCCTGAACCAGGCTTCAATGATGATGAGTCCGGCGCGCGGTGTTGTCTTCGGCATTGCAAGGCGGGTTCCTCCTCCGAACACATCACCAAAGAGTTTGAATACCACGATAGTGTCCGACCCTGCAATATAAATTCCACATACCATCGTAGAGAGAATAATATTTCCACAAATCTTAATCTACTGACACGCTTTGGCAACATGACATCAGGCCATGGCTCGGTGATTATTCGAACCGTTTTTCTTCAACTAGCTCCACATATAACGCGAGGCGGTTTCTTGACACGTCTTGTCAAAGCAGAGATCGTGTTCCCCTAATTACAGGATTCTCATCAATACGGTCGTGGGTAACCCAACCGTGCCTAGGACTCCTAGATTTTAGGCAAGTCCCAAACAGCCACTAGGAGTGTTGGGGAACGTAGTAATTTCAAAAAAATTCCTACGCAGACGCAAGATCATGGTGATGCACACCAACGAGAGGGGAGAGTATTGTCTACGTACCCTCGTAGACCGGAAGCGGAAGCGTTATAACAACGCGGTTGATGTAGTCGTACGTCTTCACGGCTCGACCGATCAAGCACCAAAACTACGGCACCTCCGAGTTTTTGCACACGTTCAGCTCGATGACGATCCCCGGACACCGATCCAGCAAAGTGTCGGGGATGAGTTCCGTCAGCACGACGGCGTGGTGACGATCTTGATGTTCTACCGTCGCAGGGCTTCGCCTAAGCACCGCTACAATATTATCGAGGATTATGGTGAAGGGGGGCACCGCACACGGCTAAGAGATCAATGATCAATTGTTGTGTATCTGGGGTGCCCCCCTGCCCCCGTATATAAAGGAGTGGAGGAGGGGGAGGCCAAGGAGGGTGGCGCGCCCAAGGGGGAGAGTCCAACTCCCACCAGGAGTAGGACTCCCCTTTTTCATATTAGGAGTAGGAGAGGGAAGGAAGAGGAAGGAGGGAGGAAGGAAAGGGGGGGCGCCCCCCTCCCAATTCGGATTGGGCTTGGGGGGGCGCGCCCCCTCCCTTGCTCCTTTACCCTCCTTTCCACTAAGGCCCAATAAGGCCCATATACCTCCCGGGGGGTTCCGATAACCTCCTGGTGATCCGGTATTGTCCCAATCTTACCCGGAACCTTTCCGGTGTCCAAATATAGTCGTCCAATATATTGATCTTTATGTCTCGACCATTTCGAGACTCCTCGTCAAGTCCTTGATCACATCCGGGACTCCGAACAACCTTCGGTACATCAAAATATATAAACTCATAATGAAACTATCATCGTAACGTTAAACATGCGGACCCTACGGGTTCGAGAACAATGTAGACATGACCGAGACACGTCTCCGGTCAATAAACAATAGCGGAACCTGGATGCTCATATTGGCTCCTACATATTCTACGAAGATCTTTATCGGTCAGACCGCATAACAACATGCGTTGTTCCCTTTGTCATCGGTATGTTACTTGCCCGAGATTCGATCGTCGGTATCTCAATACCTAGTTCAATCTCGTTACCGGCAAGTATCTTTACTCGTTCCGTAATACATCATATTGCAACTAACTTATTAGTTGCATTGCTTGCAAGGCTTAAGTGATGTGTATTACCGAGAGGGCCCAGAGATACCTCTCTGACAATCGGAGCGACAAATCCTAATCTCGAAATACGCCAACCCAACATGTACCTTTGGAGACACCTGTAGAGCACCTTTATAATCACCCAGTTACGTTGTGACGTTTGGTAGCACACAAAGTGTTCCTTCGATAAACGGGAGTTGCATAATCTCATAGTCATAGGAACATGTATAAGTCATGAAGAAAGCAATAGCAACATACTAAATGATCGGGTGCTAAGATAATGGAATGGGTCATGTCAATCACATCATTCTCCTAATGATGTGATCCCGTTAATCAAATAACAACTCATGTCTATGGTTAGGAAACATAACCATCTTCGATTAACGAGCTAGTCAAGTAGAGGCATACTAGTGACACTTTGTTTGTCTATGTATTCACACAAGTATTACGTTTCCGGTTAATACAATTCTAGCATGAATAATAAACATTTATCATGATATAAGGAAATAAATAATAACTTTATTATTTCCTCTAGGGCATATTTCCTTCAGTCTCCCACTTGCACTAGAGTCAATAATCAAGATTACACAGTAATGATTCTAACACCCATGGAGCCTTGGTGCTGATCATGTTTTGCTCGTGGAAGAGGCTTAGTCAATGGGTCTGCTACATTCAAATCCGTATGTATCTTGCAAATCTCTATGTCTCCCACCTGGACTAGATCCCGGATGGAATTGAAGCGTCTCTTGATGTGCTTGGTTCTCTTGTGAAATCTGGATTCCTTTGCCAAGGCAATTGTACCAGTATTGTCACAAAAGATTTTCATTGGACACGATGCACTAGGTATGACACCTAGATCGGATATGAACTCCTTCGTTTACTACTTCCGAAGCAGCTATGTACTCCGCTTCACATGTAGATCCCGCCACGACGCTTTGTTTAGAACTGCACCAACTGAGAGCTCCACCGTTTGATGTAAATACGTATCCGGTTTGCGATTTAGAATCGTCCGGATCAGTGTCAAAGCTTGCATCAACGTAACCATTTACGATGAGCTCTTTGTCACCTCCATATACGAGAAACATATCCTTAGTCCTTTTCAGGTATTTCAGGATGTTCTTGACCGCTGTCCAGTGATCCACTCCTGGATTACTGTGGTACCTCCCTGCTAGACTTATAGCAAGGCACACATCAGGTCTGGTACACAGCATTGCATACATGATAGAGCCTATGGCTGAAGCATAGGGAATATCTTTCAATTTCTCTCTATCTTCTGCAGTGGTCGGGCATTGAGTCCTACTCAACTTCACACCTTGTAACACGGGCAAGAATCCTTTCTTTGCTTGATCCATTTTGAACTTCTTCAAAACTTTGTCAAGGTATGTTCTTTGTGAAAGTCCAATTAAGCGTCTTGATCTATCTCTATAGATCTTAATGCCCAATATGTAAGTAGCTTCACCGAGGTCTTTCATTGAAAAACTCTTATTCAAGTATCCCTTTATGCTATCCAGAAATTCTATATCATTTCCGATTAGCAATATGTCATCCACATATAATATCAGAAATGCTATAGAGTTCCCACTCACTTTCTTGTAAATACAGGCTTCTCCAAAAGTCTGTACAAAACCAAATGCTTTGATCACACTATCAAAGCATTTATTCCAACTCCGAGATGCTTGCACCAGTCCATAAATGGATCGCTGGAGCTTGGACACTTTGTTAGCTCCTTTTGGATCGACAAAACCTTCCGGCTGCATCATATACAACTCTTCTTCCAGAAATCCATTCAGGAATGCAGTTTTTGACATCCATCTGCCAAATTTCATAATCATAAAATGCGGCAATTGCTAACATGATTCGGACAGACTTAAGCATCGCTACGGGTGAGAAGGTTTCATCGTAGTCAATTCCTTGAACTTGTCGAAAACCTTTTGCGACAAGTCGAGCTTTGTAGACAGTAACATTACCGTCAGCGTCAGTCTTCTTCTTGAAGATCCATTTATTTTCAATTGCTTGCCTGTAGCGACCTGACCCGAATGGATCACATCTACTGTGCTACGGTGTCATCCCTGGATCAGTAATGCTGACACCACACAGTACATCGAGGTTTTATAGCAGAGTTGCAATCACACACTTATTACATCGATGGCTCAAAAAGAACTTATTACACTGAATATGGCTTAAGGCCATATAATAAAAATAACAGCGGAAGACTTGGAAGATAAATGGGTCCATCAACTCCAGCGGCATCACTGAGTATAGGGCCACGACCTAAACGCACCTCAATCGTCGTCTAAAAAAGTCTGCAACATTAACGTTGCAGCCCGAAAACGGGTCAGCACATGGAATATGCTGGCAATGTAACACATAGAGAGTAATGGAATGAAACAGCTATACTATATGCACATATGGCTGGTGGAAAGCTCTATGGTTACAGTTTTGCGTAAAGCCAATTTTTCCCTACTGCAAAGGAATAAATTTATTTAACTATCATGGTGGTTGTGAAACATTGAGAATGGTTGACAGCATTCTCAATCCCAATTAAAAGTACAATTAAAACCCAACATCATTAATTAGAAGTAACATGTTGAGATTCACAATGATATTCAAGTACTAGATACTCAAGTTGTCCATAACCGGGGACACGGCTAATCATGATTAGTTTGTACACTCTGCAGAGGTTTGCGCACGTTTCCCCACAAGACTCGATCGCCTCCGTTTGGTTTCTCGCACTACAGACACAGTCTTTCAGAAGCGCTAGCACCTTACATGTGGGGTAGACCGTACCACCTACAACCCCTACATCTGCTAGTCCACCCCGTAAGAGTTCGCACAACTTAGTCAACTATGCCAGAGCCCATAATGGCTTGTGGCTGCACACGGAAGGTTTCTAGCATGAAAGATCTTATGATCCCTTTGAGCCTGGGTGGCGGTCCGAAAAAAAACAGGCAAGTCCTGATAGACATCAGGTGCCTCAATCCACCCAGATGTGTGTTTAAGTTGCCACCTTAGATAAACCATTAAATATCAACTCACATCTGTCATGGATATCACTCACCCAATCCACGTCTACTAGCATAGCATGGCATAATAAGCAACGTAGAAGTAACTCCCAAGGGTTTCATAATAATACAGGTAATAGGTACTACCTCATCTACTTCCCATCCCACAATTTAATTAGATCCTAATCATGCAATGTGTGAGGATTGATCTAATGCAATAAAACTGGGTTGTAGAAAAGGTATGATCAAAGTGTTACTTGCCTTGCTGATGATCCGCGGGACCTAGGGTTTCGAAGTAACAAGCGGCACAATCCGGGTGATCTATCGCAGACAAACAACAAGCATACAATAAGTACTCATCTAATGCACAGGTAAAACTCGAACAAGAGAACGAACCAGATAGTTCAACTTAAGAACTCCGGTTGCAAAGAAAGAGCGAACCGAACAAAGAAACGGAAAAACAAACGGCGGAAGAAAACAACTCGGTTCTAGCAAAAACTTGTTCAAGTTGATTAGACGGAACGGCGGTTTCGAAACGAAACTCCAGGCGCTTGAATCACCTGATTCCGATAAACGAGCGAGAAGAAAGACTAGAACGAAGATTGGATCTGGGATCGCGATCGCGGAATAAATCCGACGAAAAGAAAAGAAGAACGGTAAAAACGAACGGACGTTCGTTAACCTAGAAAATCCGGTGATTCACGTTCGTTAGGACGAACGATCCGGCGAACGGTCCAAAGGCAACTAGATCGGAGAAGAAAATGAATCCGATCTAGGGTTTCGGAGAAGAAAACCGATCGAAAAAAACGATCTAGAAAACCGGAACGGTTTAGAGAAGAAAAGAATCGGAACGATTAGAAGAAAACGATCCGAGAAAAAGAATAGATGTAGCGCGGGGCTACCTCCGGCGAGGGGCTCCGGCGGCGTGGGCGTGGGGCGGCGGCGGCAAGGTGCGGCGGCGGCGCGGGTGAGGCGGCGGCTTAGGGCGGCGCGCGGTGAGGTGGTGCGGCGGCGCGGCGTGGGGTGGCAAGGTGCGGTGTGGAGGAGAGGGGCTTTGATTTGATGTTATAGGGGGGGTGCTTGTATTTATATTGGGGAGGGGAGGGGTTTACTTGGGGTAGAGGCAAGGAATTAGACTAGGAATAGGAAAGAATATACGGAGTAGGACTAGGAATAACGAAACAAAGGAAAAAGGGGCAAGGGCTACCCTAGAATCCTAAAAGGATTCGTAGAGCAAGAGGCGGCGGCGCCGGCTCCCTGGCGCCTGGCGCTAGGCACGCGGTTGGCCTGGGGCGCGGTGGCCTTCGGCCCGGCTGGGCCTTGGCCTGGCCGGCCTTGGTCCAGTTTTTTTTTGTTTTTTTTTTATAAATAGTTTCCGCGCGCAGAGAAAAAAAACAAAAAGAGATCTAAACGAACTCCGGAAAATCTAAAGTAAATTTTCCCCGACTCCTAAAAATGAGCCGAACAAAATGAACTTTTCTCCGGACCTAAAATGCAATTTTCGAAAATGCGCATTTTTCCCTATCCAAATAAAATGCAAATAAAACTCCGGCAAACAAAAATTGATCTATTTATTAAATCTTCATTTTCCTAAATTTTGGGAAAGTCATATTATTCCCTCTCTCATATTTTGACACCGGAAAATTTATTGAAGATAAAACAAATAAATCAAACGATCCTCTTTTCAAAATTTGAGAAACTCTCAAATATGAAAATAACGAAATCTCCAACTCTCTCCGGAGGTCCTTGAGTTGCGTGAAATTTCTAGGATCGGCCAAGATGCAAGAAAATATGTTATGCATGATGATCTAGTGTATAACATTCCAAATTGAAAATTTGGGATGTTACAAACCTACCCCCCTTAAGATGAATCTCGCCCTCGAGATTCGGGTTGGCTAGAAAATTGGTGAGGGTGGTCTTTGAGCAAATCTTCTTCTCTCTCCCAGGTGGCTTCATCCTCTGAATGGTGGTTCCACTGAACTTTGCAAAACTTGATAACCTTGCTGCGGGTAACTCTGCTGGCATAATCGAGAATCTTGACTGGCTTCTCCTCATATGTTAAGTCGTCCTTCAACTGAATCGCTTCAAGCGGCACGGTATCTCTTAGCGGTACCTCCGCCATCTCGGCATGACATCTCTTCAGCTGAGAAACATGGAATACATCATGAACTCCTGACAGTCCCTCTGCTAATTCCAACTTATACGCGACTTCTCCCATATGTTTCAAGATCTTAAACGGTCCAACGAAACGCGGTGCTAATTTTCCCTTAACTCCAAAGAGCTTAACTCCTCGAAGTGGGGATACTCGGAGATAAACTCTGTCTCCGGTTTAGTAAACTATCTCCTTGCGTTTAGAATCTACGTAGCTCTTCTGCCTGGACTGGGCTACCTTGAGCCTATCGCGAATCAACTTAACTTTCCGTTCAGACTCCTTAATCAAATCTGGTCCAAAGAATTGTCGGTCTCCAACTTTGTTCCATGACAACGGTGTCCTGCACCTCCTTCCGTATAAAGCTTCGAAAGGTGCCATCTTCAAACTGGTTTGATAACTGTTGTTATAAGAAAACTCCGCATACGGCAAGTTATTGTCCCAACTAGATCCATAATCTAGTGCACAAGCTCTCAGCATATCTTCCAAAATCTGATTGACTCTCTCGGTCTGTCCATCTGTCTGCGGGTGAAAAGCCGTGCTGAACTCTAGTCTGGTTCCCAAAGTTTCATGCAACTGATTCCAAAACTTTGAGGTAAATTGGGTTCCTCTATCTGATACGATACTCCTCGGAACTCCATGCAAACAAATGATTCTAGTCATATATATCTTTGCCAACTTAGCACTGGTGTAAGTGGTCTTAACTGGAATGAAATGTGCTACCTTCGTCAAACGATCAACTACTACCCATATCGAGTCATACCCTGCTTTCGTCCTGGGTAGTCCTGTGATAAAATCCATGCCTATCTTATCCCACTTCCATTCAGGTATCGGCAATGGTTGTAATAATCCTGCTGGCTTCTGATGCTCTGCCTTTACTCTCTGACATACGTCACAAACTGCTACATATGCTGCAATATCCTTCTTCATTCCGGTCCACCAGAATGTTTCTTTCAAATCCAAATACATCTTGGTATTCCCTGGGTGAATCGAATACGGTGAATCATGTGCCTCCTGCAAAATCAACTTCCTGATCTCCGGGTCATTGGGCACATAAACACGGTCCTCAAACCATAGGGTATCGTGCTCATCCTCACGAAATCCCTTAGCTTTTCCTTTGCTAAGTTTCTCCTTTATAGCAGCAATCTCTTTGTCAGATTTCTGAGCTTCTCTGATCTTATCCATCAATGTTGATTGAATCTCCAATGCGGCTACATAGCCTCTCGGAACCATTTCCAAACATAGCTCACGAAGGTTTTCTGCTAACTCCTTGGGTATTTTCCCTGTTACTAGGGTGTTGACATGGCTCTTACGGCTCAATGCGTCAGCTACTACATTAGCTTTTCCGGGATGGTAATGCAATCTCATGTCATAATCCTTGATGAGCTCCAACCATCTCCTTTGTCTGAGGTTCAACTCCTTCTGCGTGAAAATGTACTTCAAACTCTTGTGATCCGTGTACACCTCACAATGATTTCTAATGAGGAAATGTCTCCACGTCTTCAATGCATGCACTACGGCTGCTAACTCCAAATCATGTGTGGCATAATTCAACTCATGAGGCTTCAGTTGTCGTGAAGCATACGAAACAACTCTTCCTTCCTGCATAAGCACTGCTCCAAGTCCTCGACGTGAAGCGTCGCAATACACCTCATAATCCTTGGTCTGATCTGGCAAAATCAATACCGGTGAGGTAACCAATCGTTTCTTCAACTCCTGGAAACTAGCCTCACACTCCTCAGTCCATTTGAACTTAGTATCCTTCTTCAACAACTCTGTCATAGGCTTCGCAATCTTTGAAAAATTCTCAATAAATCTCCAGTAGTATCCTGCGAGTCCAAGAAAACTCCGGATCTCTCCAACTGTTGTTGGTGCTTCCCACTCGGTTACGGTTTCAACTTTAGCGGGATCTACTGCTATACCTTCTCCAGATATAACATGTCCGAGGAATCCAACTTCCTTCAACCAAAACTCACATTTGCTGAATTTGGCGTATAACTGATGTTCCCTTAGTTTCTCCAAAACCAAACGCAAATGTTCCTTATGCTCCTCTTCATTCTTAGAATAAACTAGGATGTCATCAATGAACACTACGACGAACTTATCCAAAAACTCCATAAACACTTTGTTCATCAGGTTCATAAAATAGGCAGGTGCGTTAGTCAATCCAAATGACATAACGGTATACTCATACAATCCGTATCTCGTGGTAAAAGCTGTCTTAGGTATGTCCTGCTCTCGAATCTTCAACTGATGGTACCCTGATCGCAAATCGATCTTAGAAAACACTTTTGCTCCTTGCAAACGATCAAACAGATAATTGATCATCGGCAGTGGGTACTTGTTCTTGATGGTTACTTCATTCAATCCCCGATAATCTACAACCATCCTTAATGATCCATCCTTCTTTTCCACTAGAAGTACGGGTGATCCCCAAGGTGAAGAACTTGGGCGAATGTAACCTTTATCCAATAACTCCTTAATCTGATTCTTAATTTCCACCAAATCCTTTGCTGGCATCCGGTACGGTCGCTTCGATATTGGGCCTGTACCTGGTAATAACTCAATCAAAAACTCAATGTCTCTATCTGGTGGCATGCCTGGTAATTCCTCAGGAAATACATCAGGAAAATCCTTTACCACTGGTAATTCCTCTTGCACAACTCCTGTTAGGCAATTTACTTGTGTCCTCTTTGGCACATGCCGGGATACATACTTGATCCTTCTCCCTTCTGGTGTAGTAAGCAAAATTGACTTACTAGCACACTCAATCTTCCCTTCATACTTTGATAACCAATCCATGCCTAATATCACATCCAATCCTTGAGATTCCAATACTATTAGGTCTGAGGGAAACACATAGTTACCAATCCTTAATGGTAACCGATCACACCATCGTCTGGCCATAAACTCCGCTCCTGGTGAGCTTACTAACATGGGTGACCTAAGGGCTTGGGTTGGCAGGTTATATTTTTCCACAAATCCCCTTGATATGTATGAATGCGATGCACCAGTATCGAAAAGAACGAGTGCGGTAAATGACTTAACCAAAAACTTACCGATTACTGCATCGGGTTGATCTTCAACCTCCTCCACATTAACGTGGTTCACCTGTCCCCTATTGGAAGGGTTCGGCTTCTTCCCAGAGCTTCCATTGCCATTTCCATTCTGGCCTTCAGGACATTCATTGGCATAATGTCCGGTCTGCGAACACTTGAAACAAGTGACATTACTCAGATCTCTCTTGGTTGGGGTCGATGAGATGGTGCGGTTCTGTCCATTGCTTCCTCCATTCCCATTACCATTCTTGTGGCCATTATGGTTGTGCGAGCTACCTCCTCCATGGGTATGCTGAAACTGAAATCCCGATTTAGGGGTAAAACGGGGCTTCTGCTGGGCTCCAGAGTTATACTTCCCCTGTCCATACTTCCTCTTACGGTTCTCCATCTGCTGTTGCTTCCCTTCAATCATGATGGCACGATCTACCAACTCCTGGTAGTTGTTGAAACTTGCTACCATCAACTTCATGCTTAGTTCATCATTCAGTCCTTCCAGAAACTTCTCCTGCTTAGCTGCATCCGTAGCAACGTCATCTGGGGCATAACGGGCTAGCTTACTAAACTCTTCCACATACTGGCCAATAGTCCTTCCTCCTTGGCGTAAGTTGCGAAACTCACGCTTCTTTATGGCCATAGCTCCTGCTGAAACATGGGCAGTGCGGAAAGCTTGCTGAAACTGATCCCATGTGACAGTGTCAACTGGGTAAGTGGCTGTGAAATTCTCCCACCATGCTGCCGCGGGTCCGTCTAGCTGGTGAGCGGCAAACTTCACTTTCTCACCATCCGTGCATCCTGCAGTGGTCAACTCCCTTCCTATCTTGCGGAGCCAATCATCTGCTACTATCGGCTCGGTGCTACTGGAAAACACCGGCGGATTCAGCCTAAGAAAACGGGCTAAGTGGTCAACAGGTGGTGGTGGTGGTGGTGGGTTGTTGTGGTTGTTCTGTTGATTCTGAACTAACATCTGCATCAGTTGATTCTGCTGCTGGATCAACTGAGTGAGATCCGGTGGAAATCCATTGTCACGTCTTGGAGGCATCTGAGGGTTTAGAAAAGACGAGAATTAAGAATAGAGGGGTCTAAAGAGAAAACACTACCCATATGCACATGAGGCAAATGCACACAAAATCACTTCAATCAATCAAACAAGGGCTTACAAACGGTCTAACTATCGCAAAAGTGCTCGACTATAATGTTTTACATGGGGAAATACTACTACTATCTGGCGGTCATCTAGAAATTTGAACCGGTGGAAGACTCCATGATATCTGCTCCAGCTTCGTCTTCAAAGTCGGGTTCACTTGGATCCGAATCGGTGTCGTCGATGATGATGTAGTTGTCCGGACATGCGACGTACTCGTCTTCCTCCTGGGATGCTAACTTCCTCTTGAGTTCTTCAATCTCCTGCTTAAGATCGTTATTGTGCCTTGCTAGAGCTATGATCTCGTCCATGTAGTCCTTGCGTGTAGACTTCAGTTCTCCTTCTAGCTCGATGATCCTTGCCTTCGCATTCTTCAACTCTATCATATCATTGTACATCTGGTTCTCGTGGCGTCGAATGTGCTGGTTTAACTCCTGGATGAATGCTGCAATGGATCTATCCTTCTTGGTGCTGACTAACTCCCATTGTTCATCTCGGCGTCCGCAAATCTGGTAGATAGTGTCCTTGAGGTCTTCTTGATAAACTTCTCCAATGCGTCCTATGGTGATATGGGCTGCCATGCTCCTTCCCAGACTCCAGGTTGGTGCATTGAAAACACTATCTATGGGCTTCGTGATTGGCGCGAATGTCCTTCCCGGAACATGAGCTTGAATCTTCCAGCGCTCCTCTTCAGGCAGAGTGGCGTTGAAGGTTCCCGTGAAGCTTGGTAATCCAATGTTCAGGTACTTGGTGACTTCCTTCAGGTGAAATCCCAATGGTGTGCCTTCATCCGGTTGAGCGTACTTAATCTTCACGTTCGTCATCCTAATAGAGTAGAAAAGATGAGGAGTTAGAAAATGAGGAGAGAATAGTGATCTATGGCTTTAACTTAGTGGTCGTGTCCTACAGTCAGCGTGTGCTCTGATACCATCTCTGTAGCGACTTGACCCGAATGGATCACGTCTACTGTGCTACGATGTCATCCCTGGATCAGTAATGCTGACACCACACAGTACATCGAGGTTTTATAGTAGAGTTGCAATCACACACTTATTACATCGATGGCTCAAAAAGAACTTATTACACTGAATATGGCTTAAGGCCATATAATAAAAATAACAGCGGAAGACTTGGAAGATAAATGGGTCCATCAACTCCAGCGGCATCACTGAGTATAGGGCCACGACCTAAACGCACCTCAATCGTCATCTGAAAAAGTCTGCAACATTAACGTTGCAGCCCGAAAACGGGTCAGCACATGGAATATGCTGGCAATGTAACACATAGAGAGTAATGGAATGAAACAGCTATACTATATGCACATATGGCTGGTGGAAAGCTCTATGGTTACAGTTTTGCGTAAAGCCAATTTTTCCCTACTGCATGGTGGTTGTGAAACATTAAGAATGGTTGACAGCATTCTCAATCCCAATTAAAAGTACAATTAAAACCCAACATCATTAATTAGAAGTAACATGTTGAGATTCACAATGATATTCAAGTACTAGATACTCAAGTTGTCCATAACCGGGGACACGGCTAATCATGATTAGTTTGTACACTCTGCAGAGGTTTGCGCACGTTTCCCCACAAGACTCGATCGCCTCCGTTTGGTTTCTCGCACTACATGGTGTTTGAGAAGACGGATGACCGAGACACAGTCTTTCAGAAGCGCTAGCACCTTACATGTGGGGTAGACCGTACCACCTACAACCCCTACATCTGCTAGTCCACCCCGTAAGAGTTCGCACAACTTAGTCAACTATGCCAGAGCCCATAATGGCTTGTGGCTGCACACGGAAGTTTCTAGCATGAAAGATCTTATGATCCCTTTGAGCCTGGGTGGCGGTCCAAAAAAAACAGGCAAGTCCTGATAGACATCAGGTGCCTCAATCCACCCAGATGTGTGTTTAAGTTGCCACCTTAGATAAACCTTTAAAATTATCAACTCACATCTGTAATGGATATCACTCACCCAATCCACGTCTACTAGCATAGCATGACATAATAATAAGCAAACGTAGAAGTAACTCCCAAGGGTTTCATAGTAATACAGGTAATAGGTACTACCTCATCTACTTCCCATCCCACAATTTAATTAGATCCTAATCATGCATTGTTTGAGGATTGATCTAATGCAATAAAACATGGGTTGTAGAAAAGGTATGATCAAAGTGTTACTTGCCTTGCTGATGATCCGTGAGTCCTAGGGTTTCGAAGTAACAAGCGGCGCAATCCGGGTAATCTATCGCAGACAAACAACAAGCATACAATAAGTACTCATCTAATGCACAGGTAAAACTCGAACAAGAGAACGAACCAGAAAGTTCAATTTAAGAACTCTGGTTGCAAAGAAAGAACGAACCGAACAAAGAAACGGAAAACAAACGGCGAAAGAAAACAACTCGGTTCTAGCAAGTTGAAACTAGGTCAAATTTTTATCGGGGCAAAAGCTTGTTCAAGTTGATTAGACGGAACGGCGGTTTCGAGACGAAACTCCAGGCGCTTGAATCACCTGATTCCGATAAACGAGCGAAAAGAAAGGCTAGAGAGAAGATCGGATCTGAGATCGCGATCGCGGAATAAATCCGACAAAAAGAAAAAAGAAGAACGGTTAAACGAACGGACGTCGTTAACCTAGAAGAATCCGGTGATCACGTTTGTTAGGACGAACGATCCGGCGAACGGTCCAAAGGCAACTAGATCGGAGAAGAAAACGAATCCGATCTAGGGTTTCGGAGAAGAAAACCGATCGAAAAAAAATGATCTAGAAAACCGGAACGGTTTAGAGAAGAAAAGAATCGGAACGATTAGAAGAAAACGATCCGAGAAAAAAGAATAGATGTAGCGCGGGGCTACCTCCGGCGAGGGGGTCCGGCGGCGTGGGCGTGGGGCGGCGGCGGCAAGGTGCGGCGGCGGCGCGGGTGAGGCGGCGGCTTAGGGCGGCGCGCGGGTGAGGTGGTGCGGCGGCGCGGCGTGGGGTGGCAAGGTGCGGTGTGGAGGAGAGGGGCTTTGATTTGATGTTTAGAGGGGGGTGCTTGGGTATTTATATTGGGGAGGGGAGGGGTTTACTTGGGGTAGAGGGCAAGGAATTAGACTAGGAATAGGAAAGAATAAACGGAGTAGGACTAGGAATAACGAAACAAAGGAAAAAGGGCAAGGGCTACCCTAGAATCCTAAAAGGATTCGTAGAGCAAGAGGCGGCGGCGCCGGCTCCCTGGCGCCTGGCGCTAGGCGCGCGGTGGCCTGGGGCGCGGTGGCCTTCGGCCCGGCTGGGCCTTGGCCTGGCCGGCCTTGGTCCAGTTTTTTTTTGTTTTTTTTTTATAAATAGTTTCCGCGCGCAGAGAAAAAAAACAAAAAGAGATCTAAACGAACTCCGAAAAATCTAAAGTAAATTTTCCCCGACTCCTAAAAATGAGCCGAACAAAATGAACTTTTCTCCGGACCTAAAATGCAATTTTCGAAAATGCGCATTTTTCCCTATCCAAATAAAACGCAAATAAAACTCCGGCAAACAAAAATTGATCTATTTATTAAATCTTCATTTTCCTAAATTTTGGGAAAGTCATATTATTCCCTCTCTCATATTTTGACACCGGAAAATTTATTGAAGATAAAACAAATAAATCAAACGATCCTTTTTTCAAAATTTGAGAAACTCTCAAATATGAAAATAACGAAATCTCCAACTCTCTCCGGAGGTCCTTGAGTTGCGTGAAATTTCTAGGATTGGCCAAGATGCAAGAAAATATGTTATGCATGATGATCTAGTGTATAACATTCCAAATTGAAAATTTGGGATGTTACATTGCCGATCATTGGGCAAGTCAACCAAAGTCCACACTTTGTTCTCATACATGGATCCCATCTCAGATTTCATGGCTTCAAGCCATTTTGCGGAATCTGGGCTCACCATTGCTTCTTCATAGTTCGTAGGTTCATCATGATCTAGTAGCATGACTTCCAGAACAGGATTACCGTACCACTCTGGTGCGGATCTTACTCTGGTTGATCTACGAGGTTCAGTAGTAACTTGTTCTGAAGTTTCATGATCATCATCATTAGCTTCCTCACTAATTGGTGTAGGTGTCACACAAACCGGTTTCTGTGATGTACTACTTTCCAATAAGGGAGCAGGTACAGTTACCTCATCAAGTTCTACTTTCCTCCCACTCACTTCTTTCGAGAGAAACTCCTTCTCTAGAAAGGATCCATTCTTAGAAACAAATGTCTTGCCTTCGGATCTATGATAGAAGGTGTACCCAACAGTCTCCTTCGGGTATCCTATGATGACACATTTCTCCGATTTGGGTTCGAGCTTATCAGGTTGAAGCTTTTTCACATAAGCATCGCAGCCCCAAACTTTCAGAAACGACAACTTTGGTTTCTTGCCAAACCATACTTCATAAGGCGTCGTCTCAACGGATTTTGATGGTGCCCTATTTAACGTGAATGCGGCTGTCTCTAAAGCATAACCCCAAAATGATAGCGGTAAATCTGTAAGAGACATCATAGATCGCACCATATCAAGTAAAGTACGATTACGACGTTCGGACACACCATTACGTTGTGGTGTTCCGGGTGGCGTGAGTTGCGAAACTATTCCGCATTGTTTCAAATGTAAACCAAACTCGTAACTCAAATATTCTCCTCCACGATCAGATCGTAGAAACTTTATTTTCTTGTTACGATGATTTTCAACTTCACTCTGAAATTCTTTGAACTTTTCAAATGTTTCAGACTTATGTTTCATTAAGTAGGTATACCCATATCTGCTTAAATCATCTGTGAAGGTGAGAAAATAACGATATCCGCCATGAGCTTCAACATTCATTGGACCACATACATCTGTATGTATGATTTCCAACAAATCTGTTGCTCTCTCCATAGTACCGGAAAACGGCGTTTTAGTCATCTTGCCCATGAGGCACGGTTCGCAAGTACCAAGTGATTCATAATCAAGTGGTTCCAAAAGTCCATCGGTATGGAGTTTCTTCATGCGCTTTACACCGATATGACCTAAACGGCAGTGCCACAAATAAGTTGCACTATCATTATCAACTCTGCATCTTTTGGCTTCAACATTATGAATATGTGTATCACTACTATCGAGATTCATCAAAAATAGACCACTCTTCAAGGGTGCATGACCATAAAAGATATTACTCATATAAATAGAACAACCATTATTCTCTGATTTAAATGAATAACCGTCTCGCATCAAACAAGATCCAGATATAATGTTCATGCTCAACACTGGCACCAAATAACAATTATTTAGGTCTAATACTAATCCCGATGGTAGATGTAGAGGTAGCGTGCCGACCGCGATCACATCGACTTTGGAACCATTTCCCACACGCATCGTCACCTCGTCATTCGCCAGTGTTCGCTTAATCCGTAGTCCCTGTTTCGAGTTGCAAATATTAGCAACAGAACCAGTATCAAATACCCAGGTGCTACTGCGAGCTCTAGTAAGGTACACATCAATAACATGTATATCACATATACCTTTGTTCACCTTGCCATCCTTCTTATCCGCCAAATACTTGGGGCAGTTCCGCTTCCAGTGACCAGTCTGCTTGCAGTAGAAGCACTCAGTTTCAGGCTTAGGTCCAGACTTGGGTTTCTTCTCCTGAGCAGCAACTTGCTTGTTGTTCTTCTTGAAGTTCCCCTTCTTCTTCCCCTTGCCCTTTTTCTTGTAACTAGTGGTCTTGTTGACTATCAACACTTGATGCTCGTTCTTGATTTCTACCTCCGCAGCTTTTAGCATTGCGAAGAGCTCAGGAATTGTCTTATCCATCCCTTGCATATTATAGTTCATCATGAAGCTCTTGTATCTAGGTGGAAGTGATTGGAGAATTCTGTCAATGACGCAATCATCCGGAAGATTAACTCCCAGTTGAATCAAGTGATTATTATACCCAGACATTTTGAGTATATGCTCACTGACAGAACTGTTCTCCTCCATCTTGCAGCTATAGAACTTATTGGAGACTTCATATCTCTCAATCCGGGCATTTGCTTGAAATATTAGCTTCAACTCCTGGAACATCTCATATGCTCCATGACGTTCAAAACGTCATTGAAGACCCGGTTCTAAGCCGTAAAGCATGGCACATTGAACTATCGAGTAGTCATCAGCTTTGCTCTGCCAGACATTCTTAACATCGTCAGTTGCATCAGCAGCGGGCCTGGCACCCAGCGGTGCTTCCAGGACGTAATTCTTCTGTGCAGCAATGAGGATAATCCTCAAGTTACGGATCCATTCCGTATAATTGCTACCATCATCTTTCAACTTTGCTTTCTCAAGGAACGCATTAAAATTCAACGGACCAACAGCACGGGCCATCTATCTACAATCAAACATAAACAAGCAAGATACTATCAGGTACTAAGTTCATGATAAATTTAAGTTCAATTAATCATATTACTAAAGAACTCCCACTTAGAAAGACATCCCTCTAATCTTCTAAGTGATCATGTGATCCAAATCAACTAAACCATAACCGATCATCACGTGAAATGGAGTAGTTTTCAATGGTGAACATCACTATGTTGATCATATCTACTATATGATTCACGCTCGACCTTTCGGTCTCAGTGTTCCGAGGCCATATCTGCATATGCTAGGCTCATCAAGTTTAACCTGAGTATTCTGCATGTGCAAAACTGGCTTGCACCCGTTGTAGATGGACGTAGAGCTTATCACACCCGATCATCACGTGGTGTCTGGGCACGATGAACTTTGGCAACGATGCATACTCAGGGAGAACACTTTTATCTTGAAATTTAGTGAGAGATCATCTTATAATGCTACCGTCAATCAAAGCAAGATAAGATGCATAAAAGATAAACATCACATGCAATCAATATAAGTGATATGATATGGCCATTATCATCTTGTGCTTGTGATCTCCATCTCCGAAGCATCGTCATGATCACCGGCGCGACACCTTGATCTCCATCGTAGCATCGTTGCCGTCTCGCCAGTCTTATGCTTCTACGACTATCACTACCGCTTAGTGATAAAGTAAAGCACTACAGGGCGATTGCATTGCATACAATAAAGTGACAACCATATGGCTCCTACCAGTTGCTGATAACTTGGTTACAAAACATGATCATCTCATACAATAAAATTTAGCATCATGCCTTGACCATATCACATCACAACATGCCCTGCAAAAACAAGTTAGACGTCCTCTACTTTGTTTGTTGCAAGTTTTACGTGGCTGCTACGGGCTTAGCAAGAACCAATCTTACCTACGCATCAAAAACCACAACAACGATAGTTTGTCAAATTGGTGTTGTTTTAACCTTCGCAAGGACCGGGCATAGCCACACTCGGTTCAACTAAAGTTGGAGAAACTGACACCCGCCAGCCACCTGTGTGCAAAGCACGTCGGTAGAACCAGTCTCGCGTAAGCATATGCGTAATGTCGGTCTGGGCCGCTTCATCCAACAATACCGCCGAACCAAAGTATGACATGCTGGTAAGCAGTATGACTTATATCGCCCACAACTCACTTGTGTTCTACTCGTGCATATAACATCAACACATAAAACCTAGGCTCTGATACCACTGTTGGGGAACGTAGTAATTTCAAAAAAATTCCTACGCACACGCAAGACCATGGTGATGCACAGCAACGAGAGGGGAGAGTGTTGTCTACGTACCCTCTTAGACCGGAAGCGGAAGTGTTATAACAACACGGTTGATGTAGTCGTACGTCTTCACGGCCCGACCGATCAAGCACCGAAACTACGGCACCTCCGAGTTTTTGCACACGTTCAGCTCGATGATGATCCCCGGACTCCGATCCAGCAAAGTGTCGGGGATGAGTTCCGTCAGCATGACGGCGTGGTGACGATCTTGATGTTCTACCGTCGCAGGGCTTCGCCTAAGCACCGCTACAATATTATCGAGGATTATGGTGGAGGGGGGCACCGCACATGGCTAAGAGATCAATGATCAATTGTTGTGTCTCTGGGATGCCCCCCTGCTCCCATATATAAAGGAGTGGAGGAGGGGGTCGGCCAAGGAGGGTGGCGCGCCCAAGGGGGGAGTCCAACTCCCACCGGGAGTAGGACTCCCCTTTTTCCTATTAGGAGTAGGAGAGGGAAGGAAGAGGAAGGAGGGAGGAAGGAAAGGGGGGGCAGGCCCCCCTCCCAATTCGGATTGGGCTTGGGGGGCGCCCCTCCCTTGCTCCTTTCCCCTCCTTTCCACTAAGGCCCAATAAGGCCCATATACCTCCCAGGGGGTTCCGATAACCTCCCGGTGATCCGGTATTGTCCCAATCTTACCCGGAACCTTTCCGGTGTCCAAATATAGTCGTCCAATATATTGATCTTTATGTCTCGACCATTTCGAGACTCCTCATCAAGTCTGTGATCACATCCGGGACTCCGAACAACCTTCGGTACATCAAAATATATAAACTCATAATGAAATTGTCATCGTAACGTTAAGCGTGCGGACCCTACGGGTTCGAGAACAATGTAGACATGACCGAGACACGTCTACGGTCAATAACCAATAGAGGAACCTGGATGCTCATATTGGCTCCTACATATTCTACGAAGATCTTTATCGGTCAGACCGCATAACAACATACGTTGTTCCCTTTGTCATCGGTATGTTACTTGCCCGAGATTCGATCGTCGGTATCTCAATACCTAGTTCAATCTCGTTACCGGCAAGTCTCTTTACTCGTTCCGTAATACATCATCTTGCAACTAACTTATTAGTTGCATTGCTTGCAAGGCTTAAGTGATGTGTATTACCGAGAGGGCCCAGAGATACCTCTCCGACAATCGGAGCGACAAATCCTAATCTCAAAATACGCCAACCCAACATGTACCTTTGGAGACATCTGTAGAGCACCTTTATAATCACCCAGTTACGTTGTGACGTTTGGTAGCACACAAAGTGGTCCTCCGGTAGACGGGAGTTGCATAATCTCATAGTCATAGGAACATGTATAAGTCATGAAGAAAGCAATAGCAACATACTAAACGATCGGGTGCTAATCTAATGGAATGGGTCATGTCAATCACATCATTCTCCTAATGATGTGATCCCGTTAATCAAATGACAACTCATGTCTATGGTTAGGAAACATAACCATCTTTGATTAACGAGCTAGTCAAGTAGAGGCATACTAGTGACACTTTGTTTGTCTATGTATTCACACAAGTATTACGTTTCCAGTTAATACAATTCTAGCATGAATAATAAACAGTTATCATGATATAAGGAAATAAACAATAACTTTATTATTTCCTCTAGGGCATATTTCCTTCAAGGAGGACGCTTGATATTCACCCTCTTTATAAAGGGACAAGGCTTTTACTTTTTCCCTCTCGTGCTCAATCGAATCCTTCCCCCGCCTCGAGTTCTAACACCCAAAGCCCAGGTCAGGTGCTTCGGACCTTCAATCATGTCCGGATCTAGCCTTCAAGGCCGGTGGATGCCCTCCTCCGTTACGGAAGAGGATATCAAGAAGTTGAGGGAGGCCAGATACCTGGCCGCCGAGGTTTCGCATTGGCTGCCTGCCCGAGGGCAGGTCGTCCGTACTCCCGAACCCAACGAGAACGTTGTGTTCATCTCCCACTTCCTCCGAGGTCTAGGCCTCACTCTGGATCCCTTCGTTAGGGGTTTGATGTTCTATTACGGGCTAGATTTCCACGATCTAGCCCCAGACTCCTTTCTCCACATCTCGGCATTTATTGTCGTATGTGAGGCCTTCCTCCGCATTACCCCTCACTTCGGCATGTGGCTCAAGACCTTTGATGTGAAGCCGAAGATGGTCGAGGGGCAGCATGTAGCGTGCGGAGGCGCATTAATAAGCAAGATCGCTGGAGCTCCATGGCCAAAAGGTTCCTTTCCAGAGGTGTCCGGATTATGGCAACGGGAGTGGTTTTACATTACAGCTCCCAAAAGTGTCAAGTGGGTGGCTGCCCCTGCTTTCCGCTCGGGCCCTCCACCACAACTGATGCCGTGGATTAGCAGAGGGCTGAGCTGGGGTCCAGCCAAGGACGTGCCTATATTGCAGACTCGTATTCAAGATCTCTTCGAGGGAGATTTTAGTTTGGTTATGGTAGTGCAAGTCATGCTGGTTCGTCAAGTCCAGCCTTGCAAACGCCGGCCCCTCTGCATGTGGGAGTTCAACCCAGAAGGACTGCGTACTATTCAGAATTTCCTCGGCCTGACGCATGAGGAGATGTATAAATCATTCTTCGGACCTCAAATAGAGTGTCCGGACACTACTGAGGACGTGGGCCTGAGCAGCAACCGCACCGCGGCCCAAGTAAGTAATTCTCTAGCCGAACACACTGTCTTTCATTTATCATGATGTCATTCTGAAGAATCACTTTTTAACCAGGACTGGATAACAAAGGCGAAGATGATCCGGTGTTCGGCCCCCCTTCCTGAAGGCTTGGACAATTCGGTGCTGGAGAAGATGCTCGAGCCAGCACCTTGCCTGGTGCCCTCAAAGGAAGATGAAGGGGGAATAAAGAGGGCGAAAGCGGGCCTCCAATGCTACCTATTCCGATCGAGGGTACGAGCGCCTCCGTGAGGGAGGATAACCAAGGGGAGGAATCTGACATTCTCTCACCCCGGGGAAGGAAGAGGACTACCTCTGAAGATCCGGAAACCAAGGTTTCCAAACGGGAGAAGAAATCTCCACCAGAGGGTCCTGCCTTGGAGGGTGCTCTTGCCGCATGAAGTCCGCGCGGAGATCAGCCCTCTAATGAGCTGTAAGTAATCAAAAAGTACTTTAATAGTGAAGATATACTACCTTACCTCTGAGGAAAATAACCGAAGCATTTATCTTGCAGTTCGGATCTTAGCCCTTCTCAGCAGAGCTCGTCTTCGGGGGATCTTCTTCCGGAGATGATGGAGAGCGAAATGCCTCCCCCGGACTCCCCTGCTCAAGAAGCGGGTGACCTTGAAGTGTCGTCACGGAGGGCCTTGCCGGATCAGGTGAGGCTAGAAGATAATCCTATGGTCGCCCGAAGTCCCCAGTATCCGGCTCTTGAAGAGAGCAACTAAAAGAATCCGGCACCGTCTGGTATGCGGTCGGACGCACTGAGGGATCTGCTAGAGCGAGCAACTATCTCAGAAGAACACCGTACAGTGATGGGTACGGTGATTGAAAGGATTTCGTCCGCCGAAAGCGGGTTGCATGAAGCCTATATGAGTCTACTGACGGGTTTTGAGGTACGTGAAATGATATACATTTGTGATAGTACCGCACATTTTTAGGTGTGCCCTGTGTAGATAGTAGCCCCTGAGACTCTGGTTGTCGTCGAGAATGGCGGCAAACAGAGGATCGTAGTCCCAAGTAATAACTAGACCGCCTTCATGTGCATGTGGTTGAAGCTCCGGTGGCTAGCCGGACTTATGGGTTTTCCGAACTAAAGCGACAACTGGATGCGGCGGATGCCGACATCGAGCTTGTTAACAAGCGGCTCGACGAGGCACATGGTAGGTGATTTTTCTGGTGAATGTCACATAGTAAGAGCAGCGTGATGCCAGTATCTTTAATATGTTTTGACTGCAGATGGAGCTGCCACCGTGGAGACCCTTCGGGCAGAGCTTGCCCGAGCCATGGAGCAAGCAAGGAGTAATAATGCGGCCGCTTTAAAGGCGGCCGGAGAGTTAAGAGCCGAAAAGGCTGCACATTGCGAGAGCAAAGATAAAATGGCCAAGATGGCTGTAGAGTTAAAAGACACTGCCAACCGTTGCCAGTTCCTCGAAGAAAAAAACCAGGTGAGGGCGACGGACCTTGAGAAGGCCACAACGGTGACCAAGGACACCCGCTCTGTCATGAGAGCGAAGAAGGAGGAACTGCATGAAGCCGGGGATATTGCGGCTGGGAAGCCCTTTATGCTGCGAAGGAAGTTCGGAGATCCGCGGTATGCCCCTCTGGATCGGCTGTGGAGTTCGGCAGACGCATATATGTACTTGGTGGCGAGCGCTGTCGATGCGGCCGAATACTTCCGAGATCAAACAGATCATGAAGTGGACAAGCTGTTTTGGTCGCAGTTTAACGTTCCAGAGCTTCCACTTCCATTGACTGATCAGCTAGCCGAATGGGCCGAACTCAATAGGTTGTCCGGACTCGCCATGAGGTCTGTCGTGGATCAGCTATGGCCGGAAAGGCCAAAGCCGAACAACTATTTTAGCCTGGTGCAGCAGTTCCTTGGTGCGGTGCCGTGCATCAATGCGATGAAGAGGTCGGCGTGCATAGAGGGCTCGCGGATGGCCCTTGCCCGTGTCAAAGCATACTGGGCGGAGATGGATGCTACCACTGTTGCGGCGCAGGGTTCGGCCATAGGCCGAGTGGCTACCGAGCACTATTTTGAAGAAGTTCTTGAGGGTGCTCGTTTGATAGAGGCCCAGTGCTTGAAGAATATTATGTTTGAGTGACATGTATTCCCATTGTAAAAACAATGTTTTTATTAAATTTATCAAGGCTGTATTTATACTTTTGCCCGAAAGTAATATGATGCCTCCTGTGCGGCCGTTTACGTATATATATGTATATCCTGAAAGATGCAGTCGTCGGCTTCAGCCCCCACGCATATAATGCGGGGGTGTTCGCAGAAGGCACATGTTCACACTTAATCCAACGTCTTGGTCCTATTAAGGAGGTGATAGCGCAGTGAACTAGGCAACCGGACTATAATGCTTTAACACTTTCACTTAGCCAGAGGAGTTTGACAGTGGGGCTACTATATAGCCCCTGGTGGCTCCGCACTCACCCGAATTCGGGGTGCGTACATGCCTGGCCGGGAAACGGCCATTCGTTAAGGCGGAGGAATTCTAAGATTCCGGTAGGTCATCGAGTGGTTGACCAGTCTCACACTATATCATGACAGTCAGTTTTCGGCTTCCGGATGAACCAGGGCACAATCGCAGTAGTTCTCCTGGTGCCGCCTTAGCCGATAGAGTGGAACGTAAGGCAGCAAAACACAGGAGCCGGGCAAACCCAACATTTGACCAAAGACATGATTCGAAGCTGATGCATATAAGGCCAAACTCGCGACGCCGAACACTCCCTAAGGTATTCGGTCTTTATTGTGGGCCTGAACAGTGCCCTTTGTAAGAAGCCCCTGGTGTCCAGGTACGTGCATTACTCTGACGTGGCCACATGCCAAGACATCAGCATCCTTCTCAATTTTACTAAGAATCCGAGGGATGTGTATCAACAAGAGACAGTAAAAAAGGTTGACGCAGGGTCTTAATCTAAAAAGAATCCTTGGAACGGGTCCCTGCTGCACGTCTGTGCCTGTGTCCCCGTTGTGCCGTATCCTGGACGGGTGTAGCATGATGGTCATCTGTAAAAGAGAGGAACTTAGGTGAAAAGTTGTCGTGCAAAAAGGTAGGTTTAAAGAAACCATGTTCAATTCAAGATGAGTAAAAGTTGCCACTTGTCTGCGCTCATTGAGCCCCTTGTATTTTTAATAGGGGTATGTCCATCAAACCTGTATGAATTACATATAGCTGCGCCGGACTCGTCTAACCGTGTCCGTGGTCTTGACGACCTATCGAATGCTTTAGTTGGTGAGGTCGTTTTAGTGTGCGGCTGCCAAGGCCGCCGCACTCTCTTCGGCGCACAGGGATCACTCAATATTTCCATTTACTGTAATGATGCCACGTGGACCGGGCATCTTAAGAGTGAGGGAAGCTTAATGCGGTATTGCATTAAAGCGAGCGAAAGCTTCGCGTCCAAGTAGTGCTTGATAGCCGCTTTCTAATGGCACAATGTGGAAGGTTAAATTTTCGCTACGAAGTTATCGGGGAAGCCGAATATAACCTCTAGTAGCAGGGAGCCCGTGCAATGAGCCCCTGGGCCTGGCGTTACTCCTTTAAAGGTAGTATTGCTGTGGCAAATTTTTGTTGGGTCTATCCCCATTTTGCGGACTGTGTCCTGATATATCAGGTTTAGACTGCTGCCACCGTCCATCAGGACTCGTGTGAAGTGGTATCCGTCAATTATTGGATCTAATACCAAGGCAGCCCATCCTGCGCGCCGGATACTTGCCGAGTAATCCTGATGGTCGAAGGTGATCGGTTGAGACGACCAGTGGCAGAACTCTGCGGTGAGAGGCCCTTGGGCATATTTATCTGGGAGTGTCGCTTTGTTTCTCCCCTTTATCACGTGTAACACGTGTACTGTTTTGACTTCTGGTGGAAATTTCTTCTGTTCCCCAGTGTTTTGCTTGCGAGGCTCATCCTCGTCTTCGCTTGGTGTATCCTGCCCCTTATGTTCGGTGTTGAGCTTGCCGGACTGCTTGAAGACCCAACATTCTCTGTGGGTATGATTTGCAGGTTTATCGGGGGTGCTATGGATCTGACATATTTGGTCCAGAATTTTGTTTACGCTAGACAGTTCATCTCTGGCGCCTTTAGAGGACGGCTTTTGCTGACCTGGCCGAGAGCTTCTGAATCCGGCGTTGACCGCCGTGCTCTTCGGGATGTCTTCTTTATTCTGGCGCTTATTTTTACTGCGTTGGGATTTCCCGTTTCCATCCCTGTCTTCAGATGTATTTGGGTCGCTGGTGCTGCATCGGGCTAACCAGCTGTCCTCGCCCGCGCAAAAGCGGGTCATGAGGCTTGTTAATGCTGCCATTGTTCGCGGCTTTTCTTGGCCGAGGTGTCTGGCAAGCCATTCGTCAGGAACGCTGTGTTTGAAAGCCGCTAAGGCTTCGGCGTCCGGACAGTCGACTATTTGGTTCTTTTTAGTAAGAAACATGTTCCAAAGCTTTCGGGCTGACTCTCCGGGCTGTTGAGTTATATGACTCAAATCGTATGCATCCGGTGGTAGGACATAAGTCCCTTGAAAATTTGCCCGAAAAGCTTCTTCGAGCTCTCCCCAACTTCCGATGGAGTTTTCGGGGAGGCTTTTAAGCCAGTGTCGAGCTGGCCCTTTGAGCTTGAGGGGTAAGTATTTAATGGCGTGGAGATCGTCTCCTCGAGCCATATGGATATGGAGGATGTAATCCTCGATCTAGACCCCTGGGTCTGTTGTTCCGTCGTATGCCTCTATGTTTATGGGTTTGAATCCCTCTGGAAATTCATGGTCCAGCACCTCATCGGTGAAACATAGGGGGTGTGCGGCACCCCTGTATTTGGGTGTACCGTTGTGTTCGGATATTTGTTGTGTTGCATTGCTTACAAGAGCGTGCTTTCTTGGCCCGTAGATAGATCTGGTTGAGCCATCTCTTTGATGCGAGTCCTCGTGTGGATCACATGCTGGCTTGTGTGCGGCGTCGTGTGCCGCTCTATGTTGGCCGTGAGGTCGTCTATCCGACCAGATGGCTGCTTTGTTTTTTGATTGGGGGGACTCTAAGGCCTCCTCATCAAATTCGGGCAGTAGCTTTCGCTTCGGGTAGCTTTTTGTGTGGCGACTGCCGCCATATTTGTCTGCGGTGTTGAGTACTTTGCTCCATCTGATTCTGAGTGCATCTTCCGCAGTCTTCAGCTTACGCTTCTTCTTCTTCAGGCTACGCGCAGTGGCGACGAGCCTTTTATGGAGGTTCTTCTGCTCCAGGAACTTGTCTGGCGTGAGGTCATCCGGACTGTTATCTTCGCTGGGGACGGGTTGTTCGGTTTGATTATCCAAATTGCCTTCTTCGGACGGTTGCTCGATTCCATGTTCGTCGTCCGCCGGCTCGCCCTGCTCTGTGGCTGGGTCTGTATGACCGCTGTTTCTGTCGAGGCGGGGTTTGGAGCGGCGCTTGCGCCGCCGCTTTTACTGCTTTTCGAGGGAACAATCCTTCGCTGCGTCCTCCCATTCCTCGTCGTCGTTTCCTTTGGGTGTGTCCACCATATATACATCGTGAGATGAGGTGGCTGTCCAATGCCCTGTGGGCAGTGGTTCCTGTTCGTCTCCTGCATCGTCGTCCATACCGTCGATGTCTTTGGAGTCGAAGTCGAGCATGTCGGTTAAGTCATCGACAGTGGCTACTAAGTGGGTGGTGGGTGGGCGGTGAAGTTCTTCGTCATCCGCATCCCGAGATTGTCGGACATAGTTCGGCCAGGATCCTCCTGACAAAGAGAGAGACCTTAATGAGTTCAGTATGTCGCCAAAGGGCGAGTGCTGAAAAATATCCACGGAGGTAAACTCCATGATCGGCGCCCAATCGGATTCAATAGGAACGGGCGCAGGCGGTTCGGAGTCTGTGGTCGGAGAAGGATCTGGCAGTTTAGCAACACGGCTCTCGTGAAGGGTAACGTCGATCCTCGGCTCGATCGCCGCTGAGAGTGCGGCCTCCGTGGCGGGGTCTATCCCTCCATCCTCGGATGGCGCGATAGGCTCCGAATTGAGGGTCGGAGTAGTTGTCGGTGCGATCTCCTGCACATTGTCCGACGGCAGAGCTAAATCATGCTCATCAAGAACGTGCGGCGCACTCGGCAGGGGCTCGAATCCGTCGAAGATCAAGTCTCCGCGGACATCGGCCGTGTAGTTTAAGTTTCCAAACCTGACCTGATGGCCAGGGGCGTAATTTTTGATCTGCTCCAGATGGCCAAGCGAGTTGGCCCGCAGTGCGAAGCCACTGAATACAAAGATTTGTCCGGGGAGAAAAGTATTACCCTGGACTGCATCACTATCGATGATCAAAGGAGCCATCAAGCCTAACGGTGACGACACGGAGGAACTCTCAATGAAAGCACCAATGTCGGTGTCAAAACCGGCGGATCTCGGGTAGGGGGTCCCGAACTGTGCATCTAGGCGGATGGTAACAGGAGGCAGGGGACACGATGTTTTACCCAGGTTCGGGCCCTCTTGATGGAGGTAAAACCCTACGTCCTGCTTGATTTATTCTTGATGATATGGGTATTACAAGAGTTGATCTACCACAAGATCGGAGAGGCTAAACCCTAGAAGCTAGCCTATGGTATGATTGTTGTTATTGTGTCCTACGGACTAAACCCTCCGGTTTATATAGACACCGGAGGGGGCAAGGGTTACACAGAGTCGGTTACAAGGAAGGATATCTACATATCCGTATTGCCAAGCTTGCCTTCCACGCCAAGGAGAGTCCCATCCGGACACGGGACGAAGTCTTCAATCTTGTATCTTCATAGTCCAACAGTCCGGCCAAAGGTTATAGTCCGGCTGTTCGGATACCCCCTAATCCAGGACTCCCTCAATAACCATCATAGATTCAACGAGCTAGTCAAGTAGAGGCAAACTAGTGACACTCTGTTTGTCTATGTATTCACACATGTACTAAGTTTCCGGTTAATACAATTCTAGCATGAATAATAAACATTTATCATGATATAAGGAAATAAATAGTAAATTTATTAATGCCTCTACGGCATATTTCCTTCAATTCCCCCCTCCGGCAGGGTGTCAGAATGGGTCTAGATTGGTTTTCGGTGGCTACGGAGGCTTCTGGCGGCGGAACTCCCGATCTAGGTTATGTTCTGGAGGTTTCATTATATATAAGAGGTTTTGGCGTCGAGAACAATTCATGGGGGGGTCTCCGGGCTGTCCACAAGGTAGGGAGGTGCGCCCAGGGGGGTGGGCGCGCCCCCCACCCTCCTGGGCAGCCCGAGACTCTTCTGGCCCAACTCTTTTACTCCAGGTCCTTCTTCTGGTCCAAAAATAAGTTCCGTGAAGTTTGATGTCAATTGGACTCCGTTTGGTTTTTCTTTTCTGCGATACTCAAAAACAAAGAAAAACAGAAATTGGCACTGGGCTCTAGGTTAATAGGTTAGTCCCAAAAATCATATGAAATAGCATATAAATGCATATAAAATATCCAAGGTTGATAATATAATAGCATGGAACAATCAAAAATTATAGATATGTTGGAGACGTATCAAGCCCGAAGAACTCCAGGAAGCCACGGAAGAAAGCGCTCGCCGGAAGACCAAACCTGCGCTTGAAGTGCGTAAAGAAGACCACGCGCTCCATGCCCTCGGGCCGTGGCTCCCGCTCCCCCTGCGGCAGGCGCACGGCGACCTCCGTCTCCCCCGGCAAGCGCCTGGTGGTGCGGAGGTAGGCGATGTCGTCTAAAGTGATGGTCGAGCCCATCCACGAGCCCGACGGAAGAGACATTGACGAAGAAAGGAAAGAAGGGAGAACGGCGGTGAAGCTCTGCTCGAAGTGGCGGGCGTTGCAGCGCGCGGCGGGCGCTAAGGGCAGAGGAAGGATGAGGAAGCAGGGGAGTGCGAGCGAGAATGACTTCCGCCGCCCCTCTCCCAATTTATAACCCATGATTCGAAACGTGGGGAAGTGGGATCGTTTGCGCTCGCCCCTCCCACTTCCCCACAATAACTGCGCACGTACGCGCGCAGTAACTGCATCGAGAATGGCAACCGGCCCGCGGACGCCACAATAAATCCGCGCGCGTGGGCCAAGGGTGCGCAGCGGCGGGCCCCAGCGCGTCGCCCCGTCCTATCGCGTGCATGGCCTGTCAGGCCCCTCTAGCTCCCGAGCGCCACATGGCGCCCGCGCGAAGCCCAAAAGATCGCCTCACGATTCGACGGGCTCTTCGGTTTCCTGCCCTTGTCGTGATGTCGCGATCCGGCTTCCTGAAGCCGGCACACAGTGGGTGTTGCTGGACCCGGCGGTCACAAAATCCGCCTCCTCAGGGGGGGCGGCGGACCTTCACAACTTCGGGGACTACTGTCGGGGGGATGAACCCCAGGAAGGCAACGGAACCCAGATCCTTTTCAAAAACAACGGGCCAACAACGCCCCTCAAGCTGGCTCACGCCTGGCCGGGTCGCTCGACCCGGCCGAGCCCCTTGACCCGGCCAAATTCCTCGACCCGTCCCCGACGGCTGCCGCAAGGCGGCTGAACCCAGCGCACCAAGACATCTTCAACAAGCCAGCTTCCCCTTGGCGTGTTTTCGAACCTGGCCACGGGTCAGCTCCCGTCCCATCCTGGTCGTACGATGGGACGAGTCTTCAATCAAGAGATGAGCAAGGCAACGATGCCCCTCCCATGCCTCTGGTCAGCCGAGGCGTGGCAACAGTACCTCACCTACCGGCTGACTAGGGCCGGCGTGGCTACAGTGCACCCGTCGTCACTGCTGACGCCGGCAAGCGGCGACCTGACGAAGCGCCACTGTAGCAGACTCGACCCGGCCACTTCGTGACGATCGACAAGACAGCAAACAGTGCCCCTACACCCGGCGGGTCCCATGCCCGGAGAACCCGACGAGCCCTGTCACCCGGCGGGTCCCAGCACTGGCTTTCCGGATGATGACAACCCGGCCCCACAGCCTTGTAACATTACCATTGTACCCCTGGGGGGTTGACCTATAAAACCCGCCAGGAACCCTCCATGCACGGGGGTGAAGAGATCCGATCAGTAGAACACACACACACGGAGAGGGAGCAGCCTAAGCCTTGGCCTACCTTCCTTCCTCCCCGATACAGCTCAAGGAGCAACTCTGTACTATCACACATAAACCACACTCGGCAGGACTAGGGGTATTATCTCTCCGGAGAGCCCCGAACCTGGGTATGTCTTGTGTCCCGCGCTCGCTCATGCAGACCTCGCCTCTAGAGCCCACCAGTGCCCTCGAGCCTCCTCCTCTCTTTAGTCATCCCTTGGCATCTGCCGTGCGCCCACCACGACACAGCGGTACCATCGTCGTTGTTTCATATCTAAATTAGGCCAAGTAGCAAACGATGACCTCGCACCGTCGTCGTCGTCCATACCGTCATAGTCGCCTCTGTCTGAGCCATCGTCGTCGTCGCCACACCGCTTGAGGAAGGCGTCGTGGCGTCCCTTACATGGCGTGCTTGCGGTGCAGACGCTCCGCTTCCTCCACCTTGCATCGCCTCTCACCGACTTGTTGACGGACCGTGCGCTCAAACTCGACCATCCCAACTTGGACGGGCTCGGCGTTGAAACGGTCTCGGCGCCACAATGGTCTTAGACGGATCAAGAGCCCAAGCCTCCGCAAGCACGTAGTCCACGAGCACCCAGGTCGGCAGTAACTAGATTTTGGCGAACGCTGTCGAGCATTGCGCCCGGCCGCTCCCAGCGCGCCTCCACCTCAAAGAGACATTTATTGCGTTGCGTGAACCGCGGCCTTAGAGGTAGTGGACATGGCTCTGCGATAGCGGAGCCACCTCATACTTAACGGGCGGCGGGGGCGGTCGACCATGAGGCCGGACGCAACAAGCGCGAGCGTGTAAGGTGGTTGGGAGCACTCTGTCGAGAGGAAGAGGTTGAGGAGGCTGGGAGCGTGGGGTTCCTCTTCACTGGGGAATTTAGTGAGGCTGACATGTGGGTCCCATCGGTCATAAAAAGGGGCAAATTTAATTGTCCAAATAACATGCACCTGATGAGCGGGCTCCAATAGTAATAAAATAATTTTAATTTAATCAAACCAGTCATCAGTGTATTTTTGAAACGAAAAAGCAACTTTGTGGTAGTTTTCGGCGAATTTTAAAAATAGATAGTTTTTTGGAATCCTTTTGCCGTAATACTGATAGATTATCTTTTATGCTATATACTCTCCCCTCCCTGACTCCACCATGCCACCTCAATATTCATTTGTGAAAAAGATCACTTGCATATTCCTTAATTCAGTGTTATAGACTCCACATAAACTTATGTTTGTTGCAAAAGCAATAATGCAATTTCTACGAAGCTTAATAGGGAGTACTAATATATTTTTTCTCATAAAACAACATCTAGGGGTATCTATGATCATCTATGTTCACCGAACAATTATTAGCCAATGGACAGATGCATAATCAAATTGAATTATCTAAAATGAACTGTGCATATCTTGCTACCCATACTTTTGTGGTCATGGATATGAAATTTTAGCACCATTATCATAAAAAAAACACGCTCAATTTCTTTTGTTGTGGCTATAAAACTTGCCACGGTTAACAGGTGTGCCAGTACTTCTGAAGTGATGATGGAGGTACACAGATTAGTTCGTTACTGCTATCCCAAATGCAAAACTGTACAAAATACTGTCGTCTCAAGTCACAAAGTTCTGAATTCTTCAGTTCAGTGCGGATATTTCACATTCCATTTGAAGTCCAAACCCTACAAGCACAACAGTCGGTAGATAAAAAATTACCAGTCCATGATACTGGCTCACCAAGTCAACAACTACAGGCAGCAGACCATTGCTTGAATAGATTCACTAACAGTCCATAAAATTCAGAGTTGTAACTTATGTTCGATAAACAGCAAGAGTACTCCAGTAACCAAATTTGCTTATAGGAACCAACTTCTAGATGATACCGATGCTGCAAATTACAGCAATTGTCAAACTTGACATTTTAATAGTGTCAACAAGGTGCTGCAAACATGCTGGCTAGATGATGATACTAATTGAAAAGCAATGCTAACTTCTAGCATTACAAACCAAAAGCACAAGCAAGGCAAAATCATGGCGTTGGTGTTGCTCATCATTACCTTGACATGAACACAGCGGTACTCATAAACTCATAACCTGAAGTGGTGCAACCAACCCAATAAGTTTCAGAGAACTGAAGCCTAACACTAACAAAACCAATGTTCAGTCCCGTGGCACAGTTCGGTTCAGAAGGAACAGAAAAGCAACAGCAGTCAGATCATAAGCGACGTTACTAAATCTCAGCTTGCAAAAGCGGCACCATAGATTCATAATTCTGTTCTTACAGCGAACGAAGCATCGGCAAACATTCAGCAACTCCCATCAAGCACTAGCACTACTTCTACTTGGTGATAACCAGGGCGAACAGCTATTTAGATACAGGCAATGGAATCTAAGAGGAGGTGAACTTGGTGACTGCCTTGGTGCCCTCGGAGACGGCGTGCTTGGCGAGCTCCCCGGGGAGGACGAGGCGGACGGAGGTCTGGATCTCCCGGGAGGTGATGGTGGGCTTCTTGTTGTAGCGGGCGAGCTTGGCGGCCTCGCCGGCGAGCTTCTCGAAGATGTCGTTGATGAAGGAGTTCATGATGGACATGGCCTTGGAGGAGATGCCGATGTCGGGGTGCACCTGCTTCAGCACCTTGAAGATGTAGATCTTGTAGGTCTCCACGCTCTTCTTGCCCTTCTTCCGGCCCCTCTTCTCGCCGCCGCCCTCCTTGGAGGCGGTCTTCTTGCCCGCCGGCAGCCGCTTCTCGGCCTTGGGCTTCTTCCCGGCAGGGGTCTTCTCGGCCTTCTCCGCCGCGGGCTCCTCCTCCGCGGGCTTCTTCGCCGCCGGCTTCTTCTCCGCCTTGGGGGCCATCGCTGCTCCGGGAAGATGGGTGGGGATTGGGGGCTACGGTGGAGAGTTGTGTCAGGGGAAGGTGGGTGGCGGATATGGAATTGGGGAAAGACGGAGCACGGTGCTGGGTTTATAGTGGGAGAGAGGTCACCGCTGATTGGTGGATTCGTGGGTGCCGCGGATCCGTGACATGGCATCGTATGAACCGTTCGTTCGATATTGCTTGCAACGATCCAGATTTGCTGCGGTGGGTATATAGCTTTTTTTAGGCTGGTCATAGTGGGGGAAACTTAAACTAGTGTCATACCCTCATAGTGCAAAGTATTTTAGTAGTAGTGTCATAGTTTGTTTCATTTATTGCCTTATAGACTCATTTTATCTCGGAAAACGCTATATGACAGTAACATATTATGTTACTTCAAGCACCTCTCTCCTCATTAAATACTTACCACATAAACAAAATTGTTTTGGGATGTGTTAAGTTTTATCTAAGTTACCCCCACTATGATTAGCCTTAGGGGTTTGCATATATAGCTGTTGTGGGGAAAAAACGTGTACGGCATTTTTTGTTTTGTTTTGTTTTGTTTTGAAAAAAGACAAGCAAAGGATATCAGAACGGCAGAATAGAATTTCGGAGAATGGATGGGTCGGATGATATATTTTTCCATATACGCATACTCATGTTATTTAGATGTATTTTTTATTTGAATTTTATGCATGTGAGTACTGTTTTTAAATATAATTTTTAAAGTATTTTATCTAAAATGACAAAAGGAGTTTGTGGCACAAAATTGAAAAAACCGTGGGGACACCCTGAACTCCATGACGGACGAACTTGTGTGCTTGTACCCTGGTAAGCGTGGGCAATGCATGGTTGGCCGTATCCATGGCTTCTGAAGTTTTACACACATACACATCACATCCTTGTGTGCTTGTATAATTTTTTTTAGATTTTTCTGAAGCTAAAATGTTTGAAATTTGTTTTTTTTTAAAAAAATCCAGCCTCTATGAAGGCTGAGTTCCAAAGTGTCGTTCTCAATTAGCTGTTGGCTATATGATATTGCCACATCATCTATAACAAACCTTATAGCCGACAAAAATATAATAGTCAGATGTAAGGGCATTTTCAACACCGATCCTCAAACCGTCCGTATACATTCGGACCGTGCAGTTCAGACTGTGGAAACCATCCAACGCGGGCCTGTATTGCTCCGCTGAGCGGTCTGACGTGTTTTCTCTCACATATTGGAGAGAAAAGGGGTTGCAGGAGTCCGAAGTACAACCACGTAGGACCCCCCCTCCCCCTTGCTTTGCATCCGCCCCTCCACCTTCGCCGATGTACGTCTCCGGCTGCCAAAGAGGCATTGCCGGACTTCCACAGCCGACACTGACGTGCCTGCTCCCCTTTACAACAATGTTGTCCACCCCGGAGCCGTTTGTACCCTGGTACACTTTGCCCTCCCCTGTCGATGACCTCCATGACGGACACCACGCTCGGCTCGGCAGGTGTTTGGTTAAATGCCACTGAGCTTTTTTTCGAATGCTATGTCGTTTTTTAGAGTATGAAGGATGGCGAGCTACTCGACCATGAAGGATGAGTTGTTGTGCGATGCGTGGTTGGCCGTATCCATGGCTTTTGTAGGCAGGAGCAAAGGGGGGGACCTTCTGGCAGCAAGTGCATGAATCATTTCACGCACGAAAGCATATTGCGCCCTACGACATGTACGCCATTTAATAACACAATGTGAGGTCATTATCGTATCGCCAGTATACTATCCAGACCAGCGTCACCAAGTTTTGTAACGTGGTTCGTCAGCTGGAGATAAGGTGGCCACTGCACGCGGATGTGGACGAGGTCGTAAGTTTTGCTTCCCCTTGCTCAACTTGTTGATGGATTCATTCACTCAATGTTGGTCTACACATTATCACTACTAGGGAAAAGCTTATAAGCAGACGCTTACTAGTAGCGAGGGTTTATACCCCTCGCTAGAATTGTATTAACCGAAAACCTTAATACATGTGTGAATACATAGACAAAACACCGAGTCCCTAGCGAGCCTCTACTTGACTAGTTCGTTGATCAAAGATAGTTAAGGTTTTCTAACCATGGACATGAATTGTCATTTGATAATGGGATGATGTGATGGACACGACTCATCTGTTAGCTTACATATTGATTGTTTAGTTTTATTGTTATTGCTTTCTTCATGTCGAATACATATTCCTTCGACTATGAGATTATGCAACTCCCGGATACCGGAGGAATACCTTGTGTGCTATCAAACGTCACAACGTAACTGGGTGATTATAAAGATGCTCTACAGGTATCTCCGAAGGTGTTTGTTGGGTTGGCATAGATCGAGATTAGGATTTGTCACTCCGAGTATCGGAGAGGTATCTCCGGGCCCTCTCGGTAATGCACAACATAATAAGCCTTGCAATCAATGTGACTAATGAGTTAGTTGTGGGATGATGTATTATGGAACGAGTAAAGAGACTTGCCGGTAATGAGGTTGAACTAGGTATGAAGATACCGACGATCAAATCTCGGGCAAGTAACATACCGATGACAAAGTGAATAACGTATGTTGTCATTAAGGTACGACCGATAAAGATCTTCATAGAATATGTGGGAACCAATATGAGCATCCAGGTTCCGCTGTTGGTTATTGACCGGAGAGGTGTCTCGGTCATGTCTACATAGTCTCGAACCCGTAGAGTCCGCACGCTTAACGTTCGTTGATGGTTTTGTATTATATGAGTTATGTGATTTGGTGACCGGATGTTGTTCGGAGTCCCGGATGAGATCACGGACATGACGAGGAGTCTCGAAATGGTCGATAGGTAAAGATTCATATATTGGACGATGATATTCGGACACCGAAAGTGTTCCGAGGGTACCAGGTACATATCGGGTCACCGGAAGGGGTTCCGGGCATCCCCCCGGCAACTACATGGGCCTAAAGGGACAAGAAGGGGACATACCAGCCCCTAGGGGCTGGTGCGCCCCATGTAGGCCAAAATAAGGGGGAAGGAAAAAGGGGAAGAGAGAAAGGAAGGGGAGCAATTCGGCCTCCCCCTTCCTTCTCTCCTCCCTCCTCCTTCCTTCCCCCTCCGAATGAATATGGAAGGGGGAGGCCGAATTGGGAGGCGCCCAAGTAGGATTCCTCCTACTTGGGGCGCCCCCTTGGCTGCCTCTCCTCCCCTCCAACATATATATATGAGGGGGGCACCGCTAGAACACACAACAACGATTGTTAGCCGTGTGTGACGCCCCCCTCCACAGCTTACGCCTCCGGTCATATTATTGTTGGGGTACGTAGTAATTTCAAAATTTTCCTACGCACACACAGGATCATGGTGATGCATAGCAACGAGAGGGGCGAGTGTTGTCTACGTACCATCGTAGACCGTTCGCGGAAGCGTTATATCAATGCGGTTGATGTAGTCGTACGTCTTCACGATCCGACCGATCCAAGTGCCGAAAGCACGACACCTCCGAGTTCTGCACACGTTCGGCTCGGTGACGTCCTCGCCTTCTCGATCCAGCAAGAGGGGAGAAGTAGTAGATGAGTTCCGGCAGCACGACGGCATGGTGACGGTGTTGGTGAAGAACAATCTCTGCAGGGCTTCACCTAAGCTCTATGAAAACTATGACGGAGGATAAACTAGAGGGGACAGGGTTGCCGGCACACGGCTTGGTGTTTCTTGATGTGTCTTGGGTGCTAGCCCTACCCCTCTATTTATATGTTGAGACTTAGGGTCGAAACTTGGAGTAAAAGCCTCCACAAAGTCGGTTTCACCCGAAAGGCAAGAGTCCTTCTCAGACTCCAGGGCCAGACGCCAGGGTTCCCGGCGTCTGGACCCAGACGCCAGGGACCCTGGCGTCTGGCCCCTGGACTCCGCAAAACTTCCTTTGCGCTTTCCAGAAACCTAGTGGGCTTTCCCCTTTGGCCCAAATAAAGTGTTCTCGCACCCAAACATTTCGGGAAACATCCGGAACCCCTTCCGGTGAATTCCGGAACCCCTTCCGGAGTCCAAACACTATTATCCCATATATCAATCTTTATCTCCAGACCATTCCGGAGTTCCTCGTCATGTCCGTGATCTTATCCGGAACTCCGAACAACATTCGGTCACCAACATACATAACTCATAGTACTATACCATCAACGAACGTTAAGCGTGCGGTCCCTACGGGTTCGAGAACTATGTAGACATGACCGAGACACCTCTCTGGTCAATAACCAATAGCGGGACCTGGATGCCCATATTGTCTCCTACATATTCTACGAAGATCTTTATCGGTCAGACCGCATAACAACATACGTTGTTCCCTTTGTCATCGGTATGTTACTTGCCCGAGATTCGATCGTCGGTATCTCAATACCTAGTTCAATCTCGTTACCGGCAAGTCTCTTTACTCGTGCCGTAATACATCATCCCACAACTAACTCATTAGTTGCAATGCTTGCAAGGCTTATAGTGATGTGCATTACCGAGTGGGCCCAGAGATACCTCTCCGACAATCGGAGTGACAAATCCTAATCTCGAAATGCGCCAACCCAACAAGTACCTTTGGAGACACCTGTAGAGCACCTTTATAATCACCCAGTTACGTTGTGACATTTGGTGGCACACAAAGTGTTCCTCCGGTAAACGGGAGTTGCATAATCTCATAGTCATAGGAACATGTATAAGTCATGAAGAAAGCAATATCAACAAACTAAACGATCAAGTGCTAAGCTAACAGAATGGGTCAAGTCAATCACATCATTCTCCTAATGATGTTATCCTGTTAATCAAATGACAACTCATGTCTATGGTTAGGAAACTTAACCATCTTTGATCAACGAGCTAGTCAAGTAGAGGCATACTAGTGACACTTTGTTTGTCTATGTATTCACACATGTATTATGTTTCCGGTTAATACAATTCTAGCATGAATAATAAACATTTATCATGAAATAAGGAAATAAATAACAACTTTATTACTGCCTCTAGGGCATATTTCCTTCGGTCTCCCACTTGCACTAGAGTCAATAATCTAGATCACATCGCCATGTGATTTAACACTAATAGTTCACATTACCATGTGATTAACACCCATAGTTTACATCGCCATGTGACCAACACTCAAAGGGTTTACTAGAGTCAGTAATCTAGTTCACATCGCCATGTGATTAACACCCAAAGTGTACTAAGGTGTGATCATGTTTTGCTTGTGAGAGAAGTTTAGTCTACGGGTCTGCCACATTCAGATCCATATGTATTTTGCAAATTTCTATGTCCACAATGCTCTGCATGGAGCTACTATAGCTAATTGCTCCCACTTTCAAAATGTATCCAGATTGAGACTTAGAGTCATCTGGATTAGTGTCAAAATTTGCATCGACGTAACCCTTTACGACGAACCTTTTGCCACCTCCATAATCGAGAAACATATCCTTATTCCACTAAGGATAATTTTGACCGATGTCCAGTGATCTACTCCTAGATCACTATTGTACTCCCTTGCCAAAAAAACAGTGTAGGGTATACAATAGATCTGGTACACAGCATGGCATACTTTATAGAACCTATGGTTGAGGCATAGGGAATGACTTTCATTCTCTTTCTATCTTCTGCTGTGGTTGGGCTTTGAGTCTTACTCAATTTCACACCTTGTAACACAGACAAGAACTCTTTCTTTGAATGTTCCATTTTGAACTACTTCAAAATCTTCTCAAGGCATGTACTCATTGAAAAAACTTATCAAGCGTCTTGATCTATCTTTATAGATCTTGATGCTCAATATGTAAGCAGCTTCACCGAGGTCTTTCTTTGAAAAACTCCTTTCAAACACTCCTTTATGCTTTGCAGAATAATTCTACATTATCTCCGATCAACAATATGTCATTCGCATATACTTATCAGAAATGTTGTAGTGCTCCCACTCACTTTCTTGTAAATACAGGCTTCACCGCAAGTCTGTATAAAACTATATGCTTTGATCAACTTATCAAAGCATATATTCCAACTCCGAGATGCTTGCACCAGTCCATAGATGGATCACTGGAGCTTGCATATTTTGTTAGCACCTTTAGGATTGACAAAACTTTCTTGTTGCATCATATACAACTCTTCTTTAATAAATCCATTAAGGAATGTAGTTTTGTTTATCCATTTGCCAGATTTCATAAAATGTGGCAATTGCTAACATGATTCGGACAGACTTAAGCATAGATACTAGTGAGAAACTCTCATCGTAGTCAACACCTTGAACTTGTCGAAAACCTTTTGCGACAATTCTAGCTTTGTAGATAGTAACACTACTATCAGAGTCCGTCTTCCTCTTGAAGATCCATTTATTCTCAATGGCTTGCCTATCATCGGGCAAGTCAACCAAAGTCCACACTTTGTTCTCATACATGGATCCCATCTCAGATTTCATGGCTTCAAGCCATTTTGCGGAATTTGGGCTCACCATCGCTTCTTCATAGTTCATAGGTTCATCATGGTCTAGTAACATGACTTCCAGAACAGGATTACCGTACCACTCTGGTGCGGATCTTACTCTGGTTGATCTACGAGGTTCAGTAATAACTTGATCTGAAGTTTCATGATCATCATCATTAACTTCCTCACTAATTGGTGTAGGCGTCACAGGAACCGGTTTCTGTGATGAACTACTTTCCAATAAGGGAGCAGGCACAGTTACCTCATCAAGTTCTACTTTCCTCCCACTCACTTCTTTCGAGAGAAACTCCTTCTCTAGAAAGGATCCATTCTTAGCAACGAATTTCTTGCCTTCGGATCTGTGATAGAAGGTGTACCCAACAGTCTCCTTTGGGTATCCTATGAAGACACATTTCTTTGATTTGGGTTCGAGCTTATCAGGTTGAAGCTTTTTCACGTAAGCATCACAGCCCCGAACTTTAAGAAATGACAACTTTGGTTTCTTGCCAAACCATAGTTCATAAGGCGCCGTCTCGAGGGATTTAGATGGTGCCCTATTTAACGTGAATGTAGTTGTCTCTAATGCATAACCCCAAAATGATAGCGGTAAATCAGTAAGAGACATCATAGATCGCACCATATCTAGTGAAGACGATTACGACGTTCGGACACACCATTACGCTGTGGTGTTCCGGGTGGCGTGAGTTGCAAAACTATTCCGCATTGTTTCAAATGTAGACCAAACCCGTAACTCAAATATTCTCCTCCACGATCAAATCGTAGAAACTTTATTTTCTTGTTACGATGATTTTCAACTTCACTCTGAAATTCTTTAAACTTTTCAAATGTTTCAGACTTATGTTTCATTAAGTAGATATACTCATATCTGCTCAAATCATCTGTGAAGATCAAAAAATAATGATGCGTGTCGCGAGCCTCAATATTCATCGGACCACATACATCAGCATGTATGATTTCCAACAAATATGTTGCTCGCTCCATTGTTCCGGAGAACAGAGTCTTGGTCATCTTGCCCATGAGGCATGGTTCGCAAGAATCAACTGATTCATAATCAAGTGATTCCAAAAGCCCATCAGCATGGATTTTCTTCATGCGCTTTACACCAATATGACCTAAATGGCAGTGCCACAAATAAGTTGCACTATCATTATTAACTTTGCATCTTTTGGCTTCAATATTATGAAAATGTGTATCACCACGATCGAGATCCAACAAACCATTTTCATTGGGTGTATGATCATAGAAGGTTTTATTCATGTAAATAGAACAACAATTATTCTCTAACTTACATGAATAACCGTATTGCAATAAACATGATCCAATCATATTCATGCTCAACGCAAACACTAAATAACATTTATTTAGGTTTAACACTAATCCCGAAAGTATAGGGAGTGTGCGATGATGATCATATCAATTTTGGAACCATTTCCAATACACATTGCCACTTCACCCTTAACTAGTCTGTGTTCATTCTGCAACTCCTGTTTTGAGTTACTATTCTTAGCAACTGAACTAGTATCAAATACTGAGGGATTGCTATAAACACTAGTAAAGTACACATCAATAACATGTATATCAAATATACCTATGTTCACTTTGCCATCCTTCTTATCCGCCAATTACTTGGGTAGTTCCGCTTCCAGTGACCAGTTCCTTTGCAGTAGAAGCACTCAGTTTCAGGCTTAGGTCTAGACTTGGGTTTTTTCACTTGAGCAGCAACTTGCTTGCCATTCTTCTTGAAGTTCCCCTTTCTTCCCTTTGTCCCTTTACTTGAAACTAGTGGGTTTTTTTACCATCAACACTTGATGTTTTTCTTGATTTCTACCTTCGTCGATTTCAGCATTACGAAGAGCTTGGGAATTGTTTCCGTTATCCCTTGCATATTATAGTTCATCACGAAGTTATACTAACTTGGTGATGGTGACTAGAGAAATCTGTCAATCACTATTTTATCTGGAAGATTAACTCCCACTTGATTCAAGCGATTGTAGTGCCCAGACAATCTGAGCACATGCTCACTTCTTGAGCTATTCTCCTCCATCTTTTAGCTATAGAACTTGTTGGACACTTCATACCTCTCAACTTGGGTATTTGCTTGAAATATTAACTTCAACTCCTGGAACATCTCATATGGTCCATGATGTTCAAAACGTCTTTGAAGTCCTGATTCTGAGCCGTTTAAGCATGGTGCACTAAACTATCAAGTAGTCATCATATTGAGCTAGCCAAACGTTCATAACATCTACATCTGCTCCTACAATAGGTTTGTCACCTAGCGATGCATCAAGGACATAATTCTTGTGTGCAGCAATGAGGATAAACCTCAGATCACGGATCCAATCCACATTATTGCTACTAATATCTTTCAACTTAGTTTTCTCAGGGAACATATCAAAAATAAAACATGGGAGCTAAACGCGAGCTATTGATCTACAACATAGATATGCTAATACTATCAGGACTACGTTCATGATAAATTTAAGTTCAATTAATCATATTACTCAAGAACTCCCACTTAGATAGACATCCCTCTAATCCTCTAAGTGATCACGTGATCCAAATCAACTAAACCATAACCGATCATCATGTGAAATGGAGTAGTTTTCAATGGTGAACATCACTATGTTGATCATATCTACTATATGATTCACGCTCGACCTTTCGGTCTCAGTGTTCCAAGGCCATATCTGCATATGCTAGGCTCGTCAAGTTTAACCTGAGTATTCTGTGTGTGCAAAACTGGCTTGCACCCGTTGTAGATGGATGTAGAGCTTATCACACCCGATCATCATGTGGTGTCTGGGCAAGACGAACTTTGGCAACGGTGCATACTCAGGGAGAACACTTTTATCTTGAAATTTAGTGAGAGATCATCTTATAATGCTACCGTCAATCAAAGCAAGATAAGATGCATAAAAGATAAACATCACATGCAATCAATATAAGTGATATGATATGTCCATCATCATCTTGTGCTTGTGATCTCCATCTCCGAAGCACCGTCATGATCACCATCGTCACCGGCGCGACACCTTGATCTCCATCATAGCATCGTTGTCGTCTCGCCAATCTTATGCTTCTACGACTATCGCTACCGCTTAGTGATAAAGTAAAGCATTACAGGGCGATTGCATTGCATACAATAAAGCGACAACCATATGGCTCCTGCCAGTTGCCGATAACTCGGTTACAAAACATGATCATCTCATACAATAAAATTTAGCATCATGTCTTGACCATATCACATCACAACATGCCCTGCAAAAACAAGTTAGACGTCCTCTACTTTGTTGTTGCAAGTTTTACGTGGCTGCTACTAGGCTTAGCAAGAACCATTCTTACCTACGCATCAAAACCACAACGATAGTTCGTCAAGTTGGTGTTGTTTTAACCTTCGCAAGGACCAGGCGTAGCCACACTTAGTTCAACTAAAGTTGGAGAAACTGACACCCGCCAGCCACCTGTGTGTAAAGCACGTCGGTAGAACTAGTCTAGCGTAAGCGTACGCGTAATGTCGGTCCGGGCCGCTTCATCCAACAATACCGCCGAACCAAAGTATGACATGCTGGTAAGAAGTATGACTTATATCGCCCACAACTCACTCGTGTTCTACTCGTGCATATGACATCTACGCATAAAACCTGGCTCGGATGCCACTGTTGGGGAACGTAGTAATTGCAAAATTTTCCTACGCACACACAGGATCATGGTGATGCATAGCAACGAGAGGGAGAGTGTTGTCTACATACCCTCATAGACCGTTCGCGGAAGCGTTATATCAACGCGGTTGATGTAGTCATACGTCTTCACGATCCGACTGATCCAAGTACCGAAAGCACGGCACCTCCGAGTTCTGCACACGTTCGGCTCGGTGACGTCCTCGCCTTCTCGATCCAGCAAGAGGGGCGAAGTAGTAGATGAGTTCCGGCAGCACGACAGCGTGGTGACGGTGTTGGTGAAGAACAATCTCCACAGGGCTTCACCTAAGCACTATGAAAACTATGACGGAGGATAAACTAGAGGGGACGGGGTTGCCGGCACACGGCTTGGTGTTTCTTGATGTGTCTTGGGTGCTAGCCCTACCCCTCTATTTATATGTTGAGCCTTGGGGTTGAAACTTGGAGTAAAAGCCTCCACAAAGTCGGTTTCACCCGAAAGGCAAGATCCTTCTCGGACTCCAGGGCCAGACGCAGGGTTCCCGGCGTCTGGACCCAGACGCCAGGGACCCTGGCGTCTGGCCCCTGGACTCCGCAAAACTTCCTTTTGCACTTTCCAAAAACCTTGTGGGCTTTCCCCTTTGGCCCAAATAAAGTGTTCTCGTACCCAAACATTTCGGGAAACATCCGGAACCCCTTCCGGTGAATTCCGAAACCCTTCCGGAGTCCAAACACTATTATCCCATATATCAATCTTTATCTCCGGACCATTCTGGAGTTCCTCGTCATGTCCGTGATCTTATCCGGAACTCTGAACAACATTCGATCACCAACATACATAACTCATAGTACTATATCGTCAACGAACGTTAAGCGTGCGGACCCTATGGGTTCGAGAACTATGTAGACATGACTGAGACACCTCTCTGGTCAATAACCAATAGCGGGACCTGGATGCCCATATTGGCTCCTACATATTCTACGAAGATCTTTATCGGTCAGACCGCATAACAACATACGTTGTTCCCTTTGTCATCGGTATGTTACTTGCCCGAGATTTGATCGTCGGTATGTCAATACCTAGTTCAATCTTGTTACCGACAAGTCTCTTTACTCGTTCTGTAATACATCATCCCGCAACTAACTCATTAGTTGCAATGCTTGCAAGGCTTATTGTCGGTGTCAGAACCGGCGGATCTCGGGTAGGGGGTCCCGAACTGTGCGTCTAGGCGGATGGTAACCGGAGGCAGGGGAAACGATGTTTTACCCAGGTTCGGGCCCTCTTGATGGAAGTAATACCCTACGTCCTGCTTGATTGTTCTTGATAATATGAGTAGTACAAGGGTTAATCTACCACGAGATCGAAGAGGCTAAACCCTAGAAGCTAGCCTATGGTATGATTGTATGTTGTTCGTCCTACGGACTAAACCTTCCGGTTTATATAGACACTGGAGGGGGCTAGGGTTACACAGAGTCGGTTACAGGGAAGGAGATCTACATATCCGTATTGCCAAGCTTGCCTTCCACGCCAAGGAGAGTCCCATCCGTACATGGGACGAAGTCTTCAATCTTGTATTTTCATAGTCCAAAAGTCCGGACAAAGGATATAATCCGGCTGCCCGGATACCCCCTAATTCAGGACTCCCTCAGTAGCCCCTGAACCAGGCTTTAATGACGATGAGTCCGACGCGCAGATTGTCTTCGACATTGCAAGGCGGTTCCTCCTCCGAATACTTCATTGAAGATTTTGAACACGAGGATCATGTCCGGCTCTGCAAAACAAGTTCCACATACCACCATAGAGAGAATAATATTTCCATAAATCTAATCAGCTGATGTACCCCGTAGTGTGACATCACACCACAACCAGGTCTTTATTCGAATCGTTTTTCATAATCAATCTCAGCGTGTTTCGCGAGGCAGTTTCCTTGGCACGTCTTGTCGAAGCAGAGATCGTGTCCCCTTTATTACGGGATTCTCATCAATACGGACGTGGGTAACCCAACCATGCCTATTAGTAGGACTCCTAGATCTTAGGCAAGTCCCAAACGGCCACGAGGAGGACGCTTGATATTCACCCTCTTTATAAAGGGGACAAGACTTTTTCTTTTTTCCTTCTCATGCTCAATCAAATCCGCCTCCCGCCTCGAGTTCCAACACCCAAAGCTCAGGTTTAGGCACTTCAGACCTTCAACTATGTCCGGATCCAACCTTCAAGGTCGGTGGATGCCTTCCTCCATCATGGAGGAGGACATCAAGAAGTTGAGAGAGGCCAGATATCTGACCGCCGAAATTTCGCATCGGCTGCCTGCCCGAGGGCAGGTCGTCCCTACTCCCGAACCCAACGAGAGCATCGTGTTCATCTCCCACTTCCTCCGAGGACTAGGCCTCGCTCTGGATCCCTTTGTCAGGGGTCTTATGTTCTATTACGAGCTAGATTTTCACGATCTGGCCCCGGATTCCCTTCTTCACATCTCAACATTTATTATCGTATGTGAGGCCTTCCTCCGCATTACCCCTCACTTCGGCCTGTGGCTCAAGACCTTCGATGTGAAGCCGAAGATGATTGAGGGGCAGCACGCAGTGTGCGGAGGCGCTTCAATAAGCAAAATTGCTGACGCTCCATGGCCTGAGGGTTACTTCTCAGAGGTGTCCGGATTGTGGCAGCGGGAGTGGTTCTACATCACAGCTCCCCAAAGTGCCAAGTGGGTAGCTGCCCCCACCTTTCGCTCAGGCCCCCCACCACAACTGATGTCATGGATCAGCAGGGGGCTGAGCTGGGGTCCAGCCAAGGACGTGCCAATACTGCAAAGCCGTATCTGAGATCTCTTTGAGAGAGATTTCAGTCTGCTTACGGTAGTGCAAGTCATGCTAGTTCGTCAAGTCCATCATTGCAAACGCCGGCCCCTTCGCATGTGGGAATTCAACCCGGAAGGACCGCGAGCTATTCAATATTTCCTCGGCATGACGCATGAAGAGATGTACAAATTGTTCTTTGGACCACAAATAATGTGTCTGGACAGCACTGAGGATGCAGGTCTGAGCTGCAATCGCCCGAATACCCAAGTAAGTAGCCCCGCATACGAACACACTGTCCGTTCATTTATCACAACATTGCCCTAAAAAAGCCGCTCTTTGACCCGGGATTTGACAGCGAAGGCAAAGCTGATCAGGTGTTCGCCCCCCCTCCCTGAGACCTCACCAAATCCCATGCTAACCAGGATGCTGGAGATCGTGCCTTATCAAGCGCCCTTAGGAGAAGATAAAGGGGGGAACAAGGAGGCTAGCGCTTCCGCGAAGGAGGTTAGCCGGGGGGGAGGAACTGAAACTTCCTCTCCCCAGGGACGGAAGAGAACCGCCTCTGAGGACCCGGAGACAATGGTCTCCAAATAGGGGAAGAAATCTCCGCTGAAGGGTCCTGCCCTGGGGGATACCCTGGCCGCACTATGCCCTCAAGGGGATCAGCCCTCCACTGAGCTGTAAGTAAAAGGGTAAATGAAAATATCTTGCTTTACCTCTGAGGAAAATAACTGAGGCATTTATCTTGCAGTTTGGATCTTAGCCCTTCTCAGCAGAGCTCGTCTTCAGGGGATCTTCTTCCAGAGATGATGGAGAGCGAAACGCCTCCCCCTGCCATACCGCCTCATGAGGCGGGCGACCCCGAGGTGTCATCGCGGAGGGTTTCTCTTGATCCGGCAAGGCCAGAAGGTAATCCTATGGCCACCCTAAGTCCTCAGTATCCGGCTCTTGAAGAGAGCAATCAAAAGAGTCCGACACCGTCTGGTGTGCGGTCGGACGTACTGAGGGATCTGCTAAATCAAGCGGCTATCTCAGAAGAGCACCTCACATTGATGGGTACGGTGATTGAAAGGATTTCGTCCGCCGAAAGCGGGTTGCATGAAGCCTTTATGCGTCTATTGGCGGGTTTTGAGGTACACGAAATGATGTACATTTTTGATAGTACCACACATTTTTAGACGTGCCCTGTGTAGATAGTAGCCCCTGAGACTGGTTGTCATCGAAAACGGCGGCAAACAGAGGATCATAGTCCCAGGTAATAACCATACTGCCTTTATGTGCAGGTGGTTGAAACTCCGGTGGCTAGCCGGACTGATGGGTTTGCCGAACTAAAGCGGCAACTGGATGCGGCAGATGCCGACATCGTGCTTGTTAACAAGTGGCTTGACGAGGCACATGGTAGGTGATTTTTCTGGTGAATGTCACATAGTAAGAGCAGCATGATGCCAGTATCTTTAATATGTTGTGACTGCAGATGGAGCTGCCACCGTGGAGACCCTTCGGGCGGAGCTTGCCCGAGCCCAGGAGCAAGCAAGGAGTAATAATGCGACCGCTTTAAAGGCGGCCGAAGAGTTAAGGGCCGAACAGGCCGCACATTGCGAGAGCAAAGAAAAGATTGCCAAGATGGCCGTGGAGTGAAAAGATGCTGCTGACCGTTACCGGCTTCTTGAAGAAGAAAACCGGGCGAAGGCGACGGACCTGGAGAAGGCCCGGGTGGCTGCCAAGAAAGCCCGCTCCAAAATTAGAGCGACGAAGGAGGAGCTGAATCAAGCTGCGGATATCGTTTCTGGGAAGCCCTTCTTGTTGCGGACTAAGTTCGGAGATCCGAAATATGCTCCTCTGGACCAGCTATGGAGTTCTGCGGATGAGTACATGGATTTGGCTGCAAGTGCTGCTGATGCGGCCGAGTACTTCAAGGATCAGAAAGGTCCTGAAGTGGAGAAGCTGTTCTGGTCACAGTTTCACGCTCCACTCCGTCCGCTGTTGCTGAATGAGCGATTGACCGGTTGGGCCGAGCTTCATAGATTATCCGGACTTGCCATGAAGTCCGTTGTGGATCATCTGTGGACAGGAGGGCCAAGGCCGAATAGCTACTTTAGCTTAGTGCAACAATTCCTTGGTGATGTGCCACGCATCGATGCTGTAAAGAGGTCGGCGTGCATAGAAGGCTCGCGGATGGCCCTTGCCCATGTCAAAACATACTGGGCGGAGATGGATGCCACCACTGTTGCGGCACAGGGTTCGGCCATAGGCCGAGTGGCTGCCGAGCACTATTTTGAAGAAGTTCTTGAAGGCGCTCGTTTGATAGAGGCTCAGTGCTCGAAGAATATTATGTCTAAGTGACATGTATTCCCATTGTAAAAACAATGTTTTATTGAGTTTATCAAGGCTCTATTTATACTTTTGCCCAAAAGTACTATGATGCCTCCTGTGCGGCCGTTTATGTATATATGTATATAACCTGAAAGATGGCAGTCGTCGGCTTCAGCCCCCACGCATATAATGCGGGGGTGTTCACAGAAGACGCATGTTCACACTTGATCCAATGTCTTGGTCCATTAAGGAGGTGATAGCGCAGCGAACTAGGCAATCGGACTATAATGCTTTAACACTTTCACTTAGCCAGAGGAGTTTGACAATGGGGCTACTATATAGCCCCTGGTGGCTCCGCGCTCATCCGAATTCGGGGCGCGTACATGCCTGGCCGGGAAACGGCCCTTCGTTAAGGCGGAGGAATCCCGAAGATTCCGCTAGGTCATCGAGTGGTTGACCAGTCTCACGCTATATCATGACAGTCAGTTTTCGGCTTTCTCTACTGAGGTGCTCGTCCGGATGAACCAGGGCACAATCGCAGTAGTTCTCCTGGTGCTGCCTTAGCCAATAGAGCGGAACGTAAGGCAGCAAAACACAGGAGCCGGGCAAACCCAACATTTGACCAAATACATGATTTGGAGCTGATGCATATAAGGCCAAACTCGCGACGCCGAACACTCCCTAAGGTATTCGGTCTTTATGATGTAAACTAGGCCTAAACAGTGCCCTTTGTAATAAGCCCCTAGTGTCCAGGTACGTGAAATATTCTGACATGGCCACATGCCAATACGTCAGCATCCTTCTCAATTGTACTAAGAATCTGGGGGATGTGTATCAACAGGAGACAGTAAAAAGGTTTACGCAAGGTCTTAATCTAAAAAGAATCCTTGGAACAGGTCCCTGCTGCACGTCTGCGCCTGTGTCTCTGTTGTGCCGTATCCTGGACGGGTGTAGCACGATGGTCATCTGTAAAAGAGAGGAACTTAGTTGAAAAGTTGTCGTGCAAAAAGGCAAGTTATACTAAATAAACCATGTACAGTTCAGGATGAGTAAGGTTGAGCCTAATTGTCACTTGTTTACACCCATTGAGCCCCTTGTATTGTTATAGGGGTATAGCCATCAAACCTGTACCAATTATATATAGTTGCACCGGACTCGTCTAACCGTGTCTGTGGTCTTAACGACCTGTCAGATGCTCAAGTTGGTGAGGCTGTCTAGTGTGTGGCTGCCAAGGCGGCCACACGGTCTTCCGCACGCAAGGAGCGCTCAATATTTCCATTTACTGTAATGATGCCACGTGGACCGGGCATCTTAAGCATGAGAGAAGCATAATGCGGTATTCCGTTAAAGCGAGCGAAAGCTTTGCGTCCGAGTAGTGCTTGATAGCCACTTTGGAATGGAGCGATGTGGAAGGTTAAATTTTCGCTGTGGAAGTTATTGGGAAAGCCGAATATAACCTCTAGTAGCAGGGAGCCCGTGCAATGGGCTTCTGGGCTTGGCGTTACTCCTTTAAAGGTAGTATTGCTATGGCTGATTTTTGTTGGGTCTATCCCCATTTTGTGGACTGTGTCCTGATATATCAGGTTTAAACTACTGCCGCCGTCCATCAGGACTCGTGTGAAGTGGTATCCGTCAATTATCGGGTCTAACACCAAGGCAGCCCATCCTGCATGTCGGATACTTGCTAAGTAATCCCGATGGTCAAAGGTGATCGGTTGGGACGACCAGTGGCAGAACTCTGCGGTGATAGGCCCTGGGGCATGTGTCTCTAGGAGTGCCACTTTGTTTCCCCCCTTTGTCACGTGTAACACGTTTACTGTTTTGACTTCTGGTGGGAATTTCTTCTGTTCCCCAGTGCTTTGCTTGTGAGGCTCGTCCTCGTCTTCGCTTGGTGTATCCTGCCCCTTGTGTTCGGCGTTGAGCTTGCCGGACTGCTTGAAGACCCAACATTCTCTATGGGTATGATTTGCAGGTTTATCGGGGGTGTTGTGGATCTGACATATTTTGTCCAGAATCTTGTTTAGGCTGGACAGTTCGTCTCTGTTGCCTTTGGAGGGAAGCTTTTGCTGACCTGGCCGAGAGCTTCTGTATCCGGCGTTTACCGCCGTGCTCTTCGTGGTGTCTTCTTTATTCCGGCGCTTGTTTTTGCTGCGTCGTGGCTTCCCGTTTTCGTCCATGACCTCGGATGTACTTGGGTCGCTGGTGCTGCATCGGGCTAACCAGATGTCCTTGCCCGCGAAAAAGCGGGTCATGAGGCTTGTTAATGCTGCCATTGTTCTCGGCTTTTCTTGGCCGAGGTGTCCGGCAAGCCATTCGTCTCAAACGCTGTGCTTGAAAGCTGCTAAGGCTTCGGCGTCCGGACAGTCGACTATTTGGTTCTTTTTAGTGAGAAACCTGTTCCAAAGCTTTCGGGCTGACTCTCCGGGCTGTTGAGTTATATGACTTAAATCGTCTGCATCCAGTGGTCGGACATAGGTCCCTTGAAAATTTGCCCAAAAATCGTCTTCGAGCTCTTCCCAGCTTCCAATGGAGTTTTCGAGGAGGCTTTTAAGCCAGTGCCGAGCTGGCCCTTTGAGCTTGAGGGGTAAGTACTTGATGGCGTGGAGATCGTCTCCTCGAGCCATGTGGATATGGAGGATGTAGTCCTCAATCCAGACCCCAGGGTCTGTCGTTCCGTCGTAGGCCTCTATGTTTACGGGTTTGAATCCATCTGGAAATTCATGGTCCAGCACCTCATCGGTGAAACATAGGGTGTGTGCGACACCCCTGTATTTGGGTGTACCGTGGTGTTCGGATTTTTGTTGTGTTGCATTGCATGCTGGAGCGCGCTTGCTTGGCCCATAGATGGATCTGGTTGCGCCGTCCTTTTGATGTGAGCCCTCACGTGGATCGCGTACTGGCTTGTGTGCGGCGTCGTTTGCTGCTCTATGTTGGCCACGAGGTCGTCTATCCGACCAGATGGCTGTTTTGTTTTTTGATTGCGGGGGATCTAAGGCCTCCTCATCGAATTCAGGTAGCAGCTTTCGCTTCGGGTAGCTCTTTGTGTGGTGATTACCGCCGTACCATGCTGCAGTGTTGAGTACTTTACTCCATCTAATTCTGAGTGTGTCTTGTGCAGCCCTGAGCCTTTGCTTCTGCTTTTTCAGACTCCTCGCAGTGGCAACAAGCCTTTGATGGGTATTCTGTTGCTCTGGGTGCCTGTCCGGTGTGATGTCATCCGGACTGTTATCTTCGCCAGAGTCGGGTTGTTCGGTTTGATTCTCCGTGTTGCCGTGGTCGGACGGTGGTTCAATGCCGTGTTTGTCGTCCGCTGGTTCACCCTGCTCTATCGCTGGGTCTATATGATCGCTGTTTCTGCCGAGGCGGGATTTGGAGCGGCGCTTACGCTGCCGCTTTGACTGCTTCTCAGGGGAACGATCCTCCGCTGTGTCCTTCCGTTCCTCGTCGTCGTTTTCTTTCAGTGTGTCCACCATGTATACATCATATGATGAAGTGGGCTTCCAGTGCCCTGTGGGCAGTGGCTCCTGTTCGTCTCCTGCATCGTCGTCCATACCGTCGATGTCTTCGGAGTCGAAGTCGAGCATGTCGGTCAAATCGTCGACAGTGGCTACTAAGTGGGTGGTGGGTGGGCGGCAAATTTCTTTGTCATCCGCATCCCAATCCTGCCGGACATAGTTCGGCCAGGACTCTCCTGACAAGGAGAGTGTCGGTGTCAAAACCGGTGGATCTCGAGTAGGGGGTCCCGAACTGTGCGTCTAGGCCGGATGGTAACAGGAGGCAAGGGACACGAAGTTTTACCCAGGTTCGGGCCCTCTCGATGGAGGTAAAACCCTACGTCCTGCTTGATTAATATTGATGATATGGGTAGTACAAGAGTAGATCTACCACGAGATCGGAGAGGCTAAACCCTAGAAGCTAGCCTATGGTATGATTGTTGTTGTGTATGTTGTCTTACGGACTAAAACCCTCCGGTTTATATAGACACCGGAGAGGGTTAGGGTTACAGAAAGTCGGTTACAATGGTAGGAGATCTACATATCCGTATCGCCAAGCTTACCTTCCACGCCAAGGAAAGTCCCTTCCAGACATGGGACGAAGTCTTCAATCTTGTATCTTCATAGTTCAGGAGTCCGACTGAAGGTATAGTCCGGTCATCCGGACACTCCCTAATCCGGGACTCCCTCAGTAGCCCCCGAACCAGGCTTCAATGACGATGAGTCCGACGCGCAGATTGTCTTCGGCATTGCAAGGCGGGTTCTCCTCCAAATTCTGTGTACCTGTTGAATAAAGTCCGGCTTCTTGTAAATGTTGCGCTCCTCGGCTTCTACGCCCAATAATGGCCGTCTCCCATGTGACAAACGAATATGAAAAGTCTGAGTGTTTTTTCATTCACACCCCTAGCCGCGTAAATGAGCTGCCCATTTAAGGGGACGAGGATTTAGATCCAAGCCACATCTTCCCCCCTTCGCGAGTGTTCATCAGAGCGCATCCGACAAAGGTCCATTCCACCATGGCCAGCCATCACAACTCCTCCTTTCGCCCTTCCAGCCCTCAGCCTGGATATTGGGAGAGATGCTCCGCCCCGCATAGCGAGCTAGTGACGCTCCAGACCAAGGGATTTCTCCCCCCGACCTATATGATCCCGGTTCGAGCCGGCCTTGCCGTCTATAACGGCGGAAAGCAAGCGGAGAGTGCCCCTAATCCCTCCAAAGGAGAGCGGGTATGCCTCGTCCCTTATTTAATAAGGGGGCTCGGGTTTCCAATCCATCCATTTCTCCGGGGGCTGCTGGAGTTCTACGGCCTCCAGCTACACAATCTCACGCCTGCCTCCGTATTGCATATCGCGGGCTTCGTAGCCCTCTGCGAGCTGTTTTTGGGTGTCGAGGCTCATTTCAGGCTATGGAAAAGGTTATTCTGCCTTGTGCCCCGCTCTAAGGAGGGGTCAATATATCAAGTGGGCGGAGCCGAAGTGTGGCGCATCGCCAGGACTGGATATCTATCCGGAACCCCAAAGAAGGCGTCCGAAGACTGGCCTTCGGAATGGTTTTATATAGAGGACGTCCCGCTGCCGGACCCTGTCCGGATCGGCCTCCCTGAGTTCAACAGTGCCCCCCTAAAGAAGCGCCTAAGTTGGCGTCCACGGAGCCCTCAGAGGGAAAGTGACAGGGACATCATTTACTTGATGGGCCGGATAAGATTGTTAGCCCATTCCGGACTGACCATGATCGGGGTTATGACTGAATGCATCATGCGGGGGGTGCAGCCGCTTCAGTATAGAAGCCACCCCATGTGGGACTTCAACAGGGAGGACGATGCCACCCGCTACGGCCGTAAGGGGCCGGATTCAGCTGCCGCTCTACTGAAGATCTTGTCCACTTTGTACAAGGGAGAAGAGGAGTAATTTCTCCGCGTCAACCCACAGGGTGGATTCTCTATGCACAATCCCCCAAGCTGGGTAAGCGATCGCATTTACTTGCCCATCCGTTTTGTATTCCCATTGTTAAATATTCAGCCTAACGACTTCAACGCAGGAACTGCGCCGGGCTGTTAAGGAAATAAACAGCCCTCCTCCACAACCCGAGGACCCAGGACGGTCCCTCGACCCGGCCTCTCAAGAGGATCCGGACATATCTGTGGAGCTGATTGATGGAGTGTTCCATCAATTGAGCAAGGACAACGCCTTGGTGGCCATTACGGCCGATTACCCAGGGCTAATCCCGGCCTCCCAAGTAACTGAGATCGAAGTCCCAGTACCCCGAATAGGTGTCTGCCCTCTCGTGCTTTCAGTTTCCTGATTACAACCGAGCTTTGCAGGGGAGGTTTTTGAGACGAGAGGCCGAACCTGCCGCGGCAAGCCAACGAGGGGCCGCAGGGCCCCGTGGGCAGAAAAGAGGCGCAGTCTGGACCGAGGCGTCAGCGCAAAGGTATGGCGCGCCCCCTTATCCCAGGTGTTACACCTGCGAGGCATATTAACACTCGTGCTCTCTTCAGGACAAAGAGACCTCGCCGGACTATACCCGGAGAGGCTGCCAACTGCGCCTCCACCAGCCAGGCTCCAAAGCCTGGTCCGGAGGCGGAGGCAAACACAAGGCGCGCACCGGACGCTCCTCCGATGGAGGATGTGGACAGGTTGTCTGCCACCAACTCTGAGGTGGATAGTGCCATGAACCACAGGCGTCACCGGACAATTCTTCGCGACGCTTGTTTCTCCCAAGAGGCATTAGATGCCTTTAATTCGGGAGATGCGTACCTCCGTGCCGCTCAAAATGGTCTAGCCAGAGCCATGGAGCAATATGTAAAAGACATACGGGTAAGAAAATTTTGGTAATTATATATATACCAGTAGCCCCCGAGGCTTGAAACAGTTAGAATAACTGATTTAAGGATCATTTGTTATGCAGGTTCTTACAGAAAAGAATTCCCTACTGTCCAAGGAGCTGGAAGAGTGCAAAGCCCAACTTGAGGCTGCACTAGCCGCGACAGGGGAGCCCAAGGAGACCCCCTCTGGTAATATACACTTTGAAAGATAAGTATTTTGCGAAGCACGGCATGGGTGCGAATCTGACAAATGAAATTACAGATGGCGCCGGATTGAATCCGGAAAGGCAACACCTCCTACGCCAGCTAAAGGCTGGTGAGAAGGTGCTGACAAAGGTGAGGCGGGAGAAGAACAATCTCCAAGATGCCAACACCAAGCTGGGCGTCGAGCTGAAAGATGTTCGTGCCCAGCTGTCAGACTCCGTTAAGGAGAATCAGCGGCTTCGGCACGACATATTTAGTAAGTGCTTGAACGAACCTTTGAAAGAAAGTTCAGCGGGGAAGTCGACTAACAGAGCAATGTCTGTAGGTGTGCTAACAGGTCGTCCCGCAGAGGAGATGCCCGGTTCTATGGGTGACCTTCTTCCTGAGCTCTCGCAACTGCTCGATCGAGTTCGGCAGGCGATGCAAGGCATCGCCCAGGCCCTGTGGCCATCCATCTCCATGCCCGAAGGTCTTGGAGAGCTTGCGGAGAAGCTAAAGGGAGCACGGCGGCGCTTCCGATTGTGGAAGATATCGGCCTGCCGTCAAGGCGCTAGGGAGGCCTGGGCCATGGTGAAGACGCGGTACACAAAGGCTGACCCCAACCACATGGCTGAGGTCGGTCCTGTAGGGCCCGATGGGAAGGAGATCCCTGTAAGCTTAGTATATGGCCAAGTAGAGTTGGCCGCAAAGTATTCCCAGCAGGACTGTAAATTAGACAGCCTGTTAGATGGTATTGAAGAGGAATACAATCAGTCAAAATGACTATGTAATTTAATTGACATTTATAATGCCTTCTAGCCGGATTGTAGATCATTTGTCATGGCCGACCTTTTCGCTTCAGCCTCGAGACCTGACGGTACGGAGTGTGTTCGAATTCCCATGCGGTTATATAGGAACCGAGGAATGCATGGAGACCAGACGTAGGGGTCATTAGTGCGTGAACAGACAAGTTCCCGACTAGTTATGTTATATTACATGGTTAGTAAGAAACATCTTCCAGGGAGAATAGTTCCGTTAGGGGTTCCTTTCACTGGGAGGCATGCCCTAAAGTGCATGTCCATGCTGCGAAAAGAAACGCAGGAAAAACATCTGGGGGCATAAAAAATAAAAAAAAGATCATCTTTAGTTCACCGACTGAATATTCCCTTAAGAACGCTAGCTTTTGGCTTCACCCAGGTTTAATGAGCGCGGATAGCGCATCACTTTATGAGCCTTTAAAGGCTATAAGAGAGAGAGAGAAGAGGAATGTAAGACAAAAAGTATATAAAAAATGGACAGGGGAAGGAGACGAACACAGAGTCCGGCGCTAGGCATAGAATCTTCGGAGACGGGCTGCGTTCCATGGGTTCGGCTCGAGTCGGTTATCCGATGCATCTCGCAGGCGGTACGCTCCACCAGTCAGGACTTGGTCAATTATGAAGGGACCTTCCCACTTGGGCTTGAGTTTGTCCTTTTTCTTGTCCGGTAGTCGTAGAACTAATTCGCCAATGTTGTAATTTTTGGCCCGTACTTCTCTGCTTTGGTATCTTCGAGCCTGCTGTTGATAGAACGCGGAACGGGCTTTTGCCACATCACGCTCCTCCTCCAATGCGTCCAAGCTGTCCTGCCGATCGAGCTCGGCTTCTCTTTATTCATACATGCGCACTCGAGGTGAGTCATGAATTATGTCGCAAGGCAAAACTGCCTCTGCGCCGTACACCATAAAGAATGGTGTGTATCCGGTGGTGCGATTCGGCGTGGTCCGCAGCCCCCAGAGTACGGAGTTGAGCTCCTCTACCCAGTGCGTGTTAGATTCCTTGAGGGACCGCACTAATCTGGGTTTGATGCCGCTCATGATAAGACCATTTGCACGTTCGATCTGGCCGTTAGTTTGTGGGTGATAGACGGAAGCATAATTGAGCTTGATGCCCATGTTTTTGCACCAGAGTTTTACCTCGTCGGCCGTAAAGTTCGTGCCGTTATCCGTGATGATGCTGTGGGGGACGCCGTAACGGTGTACAACCCCGGATATAAAGTCTATCACTGGTCCGGATTCAGCCGTCTTAACAGGCTTGGCTTCTATCCATTTGGTGAACTTATCCACCATGACCAGTAAGTTTTTTTGCTTGTGGGTTCCGCCTTTAAGGGGTCCAACCATGTCAAGCCCCCAGACCGCGAAGGGCCAAGTGATGGGGATAGTTTGGAGGGTGGTGGGTGGCATATGGCTTTGGTTTGCAAAGAGCTGGCAACCGGTGCATCGTTGGACTAAGTCCTGGGCGTCTGCCCGGGCCGTCGGCCAATAAAAGCCTGTACGGAAGGCCTTGCTTACAAGGGACCGAGCTGCCGCGTGATGACCGCCGAGTCCGGCATGAATTTCAGCCAGGAGGTTCCGCCCTTCCTCTTCGGAGATGCACCTTTGAAGGACTCCGGTAGTGCTTTTCTTATAAAGCTCTCCCTCGTGGACTTTGTAGGCTTTGGATCGCCGCACTATGCAGCGTGCCTCGTTTTGGTCCTCGGGGAGTTCCTGCCTAGTAAGGTAGGCGAGGAATGGTTCCGTCCACGGGGCGATAACGACCATTATTACATGGGCTGAAGGTGTTATTTCATTGGCAGAGCCTCGGATTGTGTCGGAATGTTCGGTGTCGGGCAGTGCGGTTGGGTCCGGGCTGTTATTGTTCGGCTCCCCTTCCCATACTACGGATGGCTTGAACAGCCTTTCCAAGAAGATGTTGGGGGGGACTACATCGCGTTTTGCGCCGATGCGTGCCAGGACATCCGCCGCCTGATTATTTTCCCGGGCTACATGGTGGAATTCAAGCCCTTCGAACCGAGCTGGCATTTTTAGGACGCTGTTGCGGTAAGCTGCCATTTTTGGATCCTTGGCATCGAAGTCTCCATTTATTTGGGATATTGCGAGGTTCGAGTCCCCGCGCACCTCTAGGCGTTGAATGCCCATGGATGCTGCCATCCGGAGACCATGTAAAAGGGCCTCATATTCGGCTGCATTGTTGGAGTCCGTGTACATAATCTGGAGTACGTATTGAACTGTGTCTCCTGTGGGGGACGTCAAAACAACTCCAGCCCCCAGTCCGGCCAACATCTTGGAGCCGTCGAAATGCATGATCCAATTTGAATATGTGCCATACTCTTTAGGGAGTTCGGCCTCCGTCCATTCTGCGACGAAGTCGGCCAAGACCTGCGACTTGATGGCTCCCCGTGGCTTATAAGTTATGTCGAACGGGAGGAACTCAATGGCCCATTTTGCAATCCGGCCCGTTGTGTCACGGTTGTTTATAATATCGTTAAGTGGTACTTCCGAGGCTACTGTTATTGAACACTCTTGAAAGTATTGTCATAGCTTCCGGGATGCCATGAATACCGCGTACGCAATCTTTTGATAATGTGGGTACTGTGATTTGCAGGGAGTGAGGACAGTGGACACATAATAGACCGGCTTTTGAAGGGGGAATTTGGGTCCGTCCGTTTCTCGTTTGACGACGAGCACTGCGCTTACAACCTGATGTGTTGCTGCAATGTATAATAGCATTGGTTCGCCAATGTTTGGCGCGGCCAGGATTGGGTTTGTTGCCAGTATGGCTTTTATTTCGTCGAGTCCGGTCGTGGCTGCATCCGTCCATTCGAAGTGTTCGGTGCGCCGAAGGAGGCGGTAAAGGGGTATACTTCGTGGAATTAAATCCAAAGCCTCACCCCATCTGAGGCTCAGAGGCCGAGGAATTTCCGAACTCGAAAATTTGGATTCCTGGATGTTGTCCAATGAATCCAGCCCATTGCTTGACTCTAAGTTCAGGTCTTGAGTGATATCCTCCCCTCCGCGGGTATCCGGCTTGGAGGGATCGGGAATCCGGATGTAGCTAGTCCTTAAGATAGATGAAGGGTCGCCACACTATCCCTCTACCACGACAACGTGATGGGTGACTTGGGGAGAGTTAATCTCTCTCAGATCGGGTTTAGGCCCAATCTGGTCGTAATCCGTAGCGACTCCCAGAGCGGCGATGCGATCCAAGAGCTCGTTTATGGAGGAGAGCTCCATTGGATCTAACTGCTCGGCAAGTTCCGAGCTGACATGAAGATTGTTTTCGATGGCTCGAGAGGTCATCGTCGGCGCAGAAGCTGAACAGGCGGTCATAAGAAAACCACCTAGCCGGAGGGTTTGACCAACAGCCAAAGCTCCCTTAGCAATGGTGCCGTCTTTAAAGACGGGGCGAGGCATCCTTCCTGATGGCAACGACACAGAGGAACTCTCAATGAAAGCACCAATGTCGGTGTCAAAACCGGCGGATCTCGGGTAGGGGTTCCCGAACTGTGCGTCTAGGCCGGATGGTAACAGGAGGCAAGGGACACGAAGTTTTACCCAGGTTCGAGCCCTCTCGATGGAGGTAAAACCCTACGTCCTGCTTGATTAATATTGATGATATGGGTAGTACAAGAGTAGATCTACCACGGGATCGGAGAGGCTAAACCCTAGAAGCTAGCCTATGGTATGATTGTTGTTGTGTATGTTGTCCTACGGACTAAAACCCTTCGGTTTATATAGACACCGGAGAGGGTTAGGGTTACACAAAGTCGGTTACAATGGTAGGAGGTCTACATATCCGTATCGCCAAGCTTGCCTTCCACGCCAAGGAAAGTCCCTTCCGGACACGGGACGAAGTCTTCAATCTTGTATCTTCATAGTTCAGGAGTCCGGCTGAAGGTATAGTCCGGTCATCCGGACACCCCCTAATCCGGGACTCCCTCAGAGAGAGACTTTAATGAATTCAGTATGTCGCTGAAGGGCGAGTGCTGAAAGATATCCGCAGAGGTGAACTCCATGATCGGCGCCCAGCCGGATTCGATAGGCACGGGCGCAGGCGGTTCGGAGTCTGTGGCCGGGGAAGAGTCTGGTAGTTCGGCGTCACGGCTCCCGTGAAGGGTAAGGTCGATACTCGGCTTGATCACCGCTGAGAATGCGGCTTCCATGGCGGGGTCTATCCACCCGTCCATGGATGGCGCAATTGGCTCCGAATTGAGGGTCGGAGCGGTTGCCGGTGTTGGGGAACGTAGTAATTTTAAAATTTTCCTATGCACACGCAAGATCATGGTGATGCATAGCAACGAGAGGGGAGAGTGTGATCTACCTACCCTCGTAGACCGACAGCGGAAGTGTTATGACAACGCGGTTGATGTAGTCGTACGTCTTCACGGCCCGACCGATCAAGCACCGAAACTACGACACCTCCGAGTTCTAGCACACGTTCAGCTCGATGACGATCCCCGGACTCCGATCCAGCAAAGTGTCGGGGAAGAGTTCTGTCAGCACGATGGCGTGGTGATGATCTTGATGTTCTACTGTCGCAGGGCTTCGCCTAAGCACCACTACAATATTATCGAGGACTATGGTGGAAGGGGGCACCTCACACGGCTAAGAGAACGATCTTAGAGATCAACCTGTGTGTCTAGGGGTGCCCCTGCCCCCGTATATAAAGGAGCCAAGGGGGGGGTGCGGCTGGCCCTAGGAGGAGGCGCGCAGGAGGAGTCCTACTCCTACCGGGAGTAGGACCCCCCCTTTTCCCTAGTTGGATTAGGACTTGGGGAAGAAGGAAGAGAGGGAAGAAAGGAAAAGGGGGGGCGCCGCCCCCTCCTTGTCCAATTCGGACTTGGGGGGGGGCAGGGAGGGGCATGCGGCAGCCCCTAGGGCTCTTCTCCTCTTCCTCCACTAGGCCCATTAAGGCCCATTAGGTTACCGGGGGGTTCCGGTAACCTCCCGTACTCCGGTAAAATGCCGATTTCACCCGGAACACTTCCGACGTCCAAACATAGGCTTACAATATATCAATCTTTATGTCTCGACTATTTCGAGACTCCTTGTCATGTCCGTGATCACATTCGGGACTTCGAACTAACTTCGTTACATCAAAATATATAAACTCATAATGAAACTGTCATCGTAATGTTAAGCGTGCGGACCCTACGGGTTCGAGAACAATGTAGACATGACCGAGACATGTCTCCGGTCAATAACCAATAGTGGAACCTGGATGCTCATATTGGCTCCCACATATTCTATGAAGATCTTTTATCGGTCAGACCGCATAACAACATACTTTGTTCCCTTTGTCATCGGTATGTTACTTGCCCGAGATTCAATCGTCGGTATCTCAATACCTAGTTCAATATCGTTACCGGCAAGTCTCTTTACTCATTTTGTAATACATCATCTCACAACTAACTCATTAGTTGCAATGCTTGCAAGGCTTTTGTGATGTGCATTACTGAGAGGGCCCAGAGATACCTCTCCGACAATCGGAGTGACAAATCCTAATCTCAAAATACGCCAACCCAACATGTACCTTTGGAGACACCTGTAGAGCACCTTTATAATCACCCAGTTACGTTGTGACGTTTGGTAGCACACAAAGTGTTCCTCCGGCAAACGGGAGTTGCATAATCTCATAGTCATAGGAACATGTATAAGTCATGAAGAAAGCAATAGCAACATACTAAACGATCGGGTGCTAAGCTAATGGAATGGGTCATGTCAATCACATCATTCTCCTAATAATGTGATCTCGTTAATCAAATGACAACACATGTCCATGGTTAGGAAACTTAACCATCTTTGATTAACGAGCTAGTCAAGTAGAGGCATACTAGTGACGTTTAGTTTGTCTATGTATTCACACAAGTATTATGTTTCCGGATAATACAATTCTAGCATGAACAATAAACATTTATCATGATATAAGGAAATAAAATAATAACTTTATTATTGCCTCTAGGGCATATTTCCTTCAGTCTCCCACTTGCACTAGAGTCAATAATCTAGATTACACAGTAATGATTCTAACACCCATGGAACTTTGGTGCTGATCATGTTTTGCTCGTGGAAGAGGCTTAGTCAATGGGTCTGCTATATTCAGATCCGTATGTATCTTGCAAATCTCTATGTCTCCCACCTGGACTAGATCCTGGATGGAATTGAAGCATCTCTTGATGTGCTTGGTTCTCTTGTGAAATCTGGATTCCTTTGCCAAGGCAATTGCACCAGTATTGTCACAAAAGATTTTCATTGGACCGGATGCACTAGGTATGACACCTAGATCGGATATGAATTCCTTCATCCAGACTCCTTCGTTTGCTGCTTCCGAAGCAGCTATGTACACCGCTTCACATGTAGATCCCGCCACAACGCTTTGTTTAGAACTGCACCAACTGACAGCTCCACCGTTTAATGTAAACACGTATCCGGTTTGCGATTTAGAATCGTCCGGATCAGTGTCAAAGCTTGCATTAACGTAACCATTTACGATGAGCTCTTTGTCACCTCCATATATGAGAAACATATCCTTAGTCCTTTTCAGGTATTTCAGGATGTTCTTGACCGCTGTCCAGTGATCCACTCCTGGATTACTTTGGTACCTCCCTACTAGACTTATAGCAAGACACACATCAGGTCTGGTACACAACATTGCATACATGATAGAGCCTATGGCTGAAGCATAGGGAACATCTTTCATTTTCTCTCTATCTTCTGCATTGGTCAGGCATTGAGTCTTACTCAATTTCACACCTTGTAACACAGGCAAGAATCCTTTCTTTGCTTGATCCATTTTGAACTTCTTCAAAACTTTGTCAAGGTATGTGCTTTGTGAAAGTCCAATTAAGCGTCTTGATCTATCTCTATAGATCTTAATGCCCAATATGTAAGCAGCTTCACCGAGGTATTTCATTGAAAAACTCTTATTCAAGTATCCCTTTATGCTATCCAGAAATTCTACATCATTTCCGATTAGTAGTATGTCATCTACATATAATATCAGAAATGCTACAGAGCTCCCACTCACTTTCTTGTAAATACAGGCTTCTCCAAAAGTCTGCACAAAACCAAATGCTTTGATCACACTATCAAAGCGTTTATTCCAACTCCGAGAGGCTTGCACCAGTCCATAAATGGATCGCTGGAGCTTGCACACTTTGTTAGATCCCTTTGGATCGACAAAACCTTTCGGCTACATCATATACAACTCTTCTTCCAGAAATCCATTCAGGAATGCAGTTTTGACATCCATCTGCCAAATTTCATAATCATAAAATGCGGCAATTGCTAACATGATTCGGACAGACTTAAGCATCGCTACAGGTGACAAGGTCTCATCGTAGTCAATCCCATGAACTTGTCGAAAACCTTTTGTGACAAGTCGAGTTTTGTAGACAGTAACATTACCGTCAACATCAGTCTTCTTCTTGAAGATCCATTTATTCTCAATTGCTTGCTGATCTTTGGGCAAGTCAACCAAAGTCCACACTTTGTTCTCATACATGGATCCCATCTCAGATTTCATGGCTTCAAGCCATTTTGCGGAATCTGGGCTCACCATCGCTTCTCCATAGTTCGTAGGTTCATCATGATCTAGTAGCATGACTTCCAGAACAGGATTACCGTACCACTCTGGTGCGGATCTTACTCTGGTTGATCTACGAGGTTCAGTAGTATCTTGTTCTGAAGTTTCATGATCATCATCATTAGCTCCCTCACTAATTGGTGTAGGTGTCACAGAAACCGGTTTCTGTGATGTACTACTTTCCAATAAGGGAGCAGGTACAGTTACCTCATCAAGTTCTACTTTCCTCCCACTCACTTCTTTCGAGAGAAACTCCTTCTCTAGAAAGTTTCCGAATTTAGCAACAAAAGTCGTGCCTTCGGATCTGTGATAGAAGGTGTATCTAATAGTTTCCTTTGGATATCCTATGAAGACACATTTCTCCGATTTGGGTTCGAGCTTATCAGGTTGAAGTTTTTTCACATAAGCATCGCAGCCCCAAACTTTCAGAAACGACAACTTTGGTTTCTTGCCAAATCACAGTTCATAAGGCGTCGTCTCAACGGATTTTGATGGTGCCCTATTTAACGTGAATGCGGCCGTCTGTAAAGCATAATCCCAAAACGATAGCGGTAAATCAGTAAGAGACATCATAGATCGCACCATATCTAGTAAAGTACGATTACGACGTTCGGACACACCATTACGCTGTGGTGTTCCGGGTGGCGTGAGTTGCGAAACTATTCCGCATTGTTTCAAATGTACACCAAACTCGTAACTCAAATATTCTCCTCCACGATCAGATCGTAGGAATTTTATTTTCTTGTTACGATGATTTTCAACTTCACTCTGAAATTCTTTGAACTTTTCAAATGTTTCGGACTTATATTTCATTAAGTAGATATACCCATATCTGCTTAAGTCATCTGTGAAGGTGAGAAAATAAAGATATCCGCCACGAGCCTCAACATTTATCGGACCACATACATCTGTATGTATGATTTCCAACAAATCTGTTGCTCTCTCCATAGTACCGGAGAATGGTGTTTTTGTCATCTTACCCATAAGGCACGGTTCGCAAGTACCAAGTGATTCATAATCAAGTGGTTCCAAAAGTCCATCAGTATGGAGTTTCTTCATGCGCTTTACACCGATATGACCTAAACGGCAGTGCCACAAATAAGTTGCACTATCATCATCAACTCTGCATCTTTTGGATTCAACATTATGAATGTGTGTGTCACTACTATCGAGATTTAATAAGAATAGACCATTCTTCATGGGTGCATGACCATAAAAGTTTTTACTCATATAAATAGAACAACCATTATTCTTTGATTTAAATGAATAACCGTCTCGCATCAAACAAGATCCAGATATAATGTTCATGCTCAACGCTGGCACCAAATAACAATTATTTAGGTCTAATACTAATCCCGAAGGTAGATGTAGAGGTAGCGTGCCGACCGCGATCACATCGACTTTGGAACCATTTCCCACGCGCATCGTCACCTCGTCCTTAGCCAATCTTCGCTTAATCCGTAGTCCCTGTTTCGAGTTGCAAATGTTAGCAACAGAACCAGTATCAAATATCCAGGTGCTACTGCGAGCATTAGTAAGGTACACATCAATAACATGTATATCGCATATACCTTTGTTCACCATGCCATCCTTCTTATCCGCCAAATACTTGGGGCAGTTCCGCTTCCAGTGACCAGTCCGCTTGCAGTAGAAGCACTCAGTTTCAGGCTTAGGTCCAGATTTGGGTTTCTTCTCTTGAGCAGCAACTTGCTTGCTGTTCTTTTTCAAGTTCCCCTTCTTCTTCCCTTTGCCCTTTTTCTTGAAACTAGTGGTCTTGTTGACCATCAACACTTGATGCTCCTTCTTGATTTCTACCTCCGCAGCTTTCAGCATTGCGAAGAGCTCGGGAATAGTCTTATTCATCCCTTGCATATTATAGTTCATCATGAAGCTCTTGTAGCTAGGTGGCAGTGATTGGAGAATTCTGTTAATGACGCAATCATCTGGAAGATTAACTCCCAATTGAATCAAGTGATTATTATACCCAGACATTTTGAGTATATGCTCACTGACAGAACTGTTCTCCTCCATCTTGCAGCTATAGAACTTATTGGAGACTTCATATCTCTCAATCTGGGCATTTGCTTGAAATATTAACTTCAACTCCTGAAACATCTCATATGCTCCATGACGTTCAAAACATCGTTGAAGTCTCGATTATAAGCCGTAAAGCATGGCACACTGAACTATCGAGTAGTCATCAGCTTTGCTCTGCCAGACATTCATAACATCTGCTGTTGCTCCAGCAGCAGGCCTGGCACCTAGCGGTGCTTCCAGGACGTAAATCTTCTGTGCAGCAATGAGGATAATCCTCAAGTTACGGACCCAGTCCGTGTAATTGCTACCATCATCTTTCAACTTTGCTTTCTCAAGGAACACATTAAAATTCAACGGAACAACAGCACGGGCCATCTATCTACAATCAAACATAAACAAGCAAGATACTATCAGGTACTAAGTTCATGATAAATTTAAGTTCAATTAATCATATTACTAAAGAACTCCCACTTAGATAGACATTCCTCTAATCCTCTAAGTGATCACATGATCCAAATCAACTAAACCATGTCCGATCATCACGTGAGATGGAGTAGTTTCATTGGTGAACATCACTATGTTGATCATATCTACTATATGATTCACGCTTGACCTTTCGGTCTCTGTGTTCCGAGGCCATATCTGTATATGCTTGGCTCGTCAAGTATAACCTGAGTATTCTGCGTGTGCAACTGTTTTGCACCCGTTGTATTTGAACGTAGAGCCTATCACACCCGATCATCACGTGGTGTCTCAGCACAAAGAACTTTCGCAACGGTGCATACTCAGGGAGAACACTTCTTGATAATTAGTGAGAGATCATCTTAAAATGCTACCGTCAATCAAAGCAAGATAAGATGTATAAAAGATAAACATCACATGCAATCAATATAAGTGATATGATATGGCCATCATCATCTTGTGCTTGTGATCTCCATCTTCGAAGCACCGTCATGATCACCATCGTCACCGGCACGACACCTTGATCATCATCGTAGCATCATTGTCATCTTGCCAATCTTATGCTTCCACGACTATAGCTACCGCTTAGTGATAAAGTAAAGCATTACAACGCAATTGCATTGCATACAATAAAGCGACAACCATATGGCTCCTGCCAGTTGCCGATAACTCAGTTACAAAACATGATCATCTCATACAATAAAATTTAGCATCATGTCTTGACCATATCACATCACAACATGCCCTGCAAAAACAAGTTAGACGTCCTCTACTTTGTTGTTGCAAGTTTTATGTGGCTGCTATGGGCTTAGCAAGAACCGTTCTTACCTACGCATCAAAACCACAACGATAGTTTGTCAAGTTGGTGCTGTTTTAACCTTCGCAAGGACCGGGCGTAGCCACACTTGGTTCAACTAAAGTTGGAGAAACTGACACCCGCTAGCCACCTTTGTGCAAAGCACGTCAGGAGAACCGGTCTCGCGTAAGCCTACGCGTAATGTTGGTCCGGGCCGCTTCGTCCAACAATACCGCCGAACCAAAGTATGACAAGCTGGTAAGCAGTATGACTTATATCGCCCATAACTCACTTGTGTTCTACTCGTGCATATAACATCAACGCATAAAACCTAGGCTCGGATGCCATTGTTGGGGAACGTAGTAATTTCAAAATTTTCCTACGCACACGCAAGATCATGGTGATGCATAGCAACGAGAGGGGAGAGTGTGATCTACGTACCCTCGTAGACCGACAGCGGAAGCGTTATGACAACGGGGTTGATGTAGTCGTACGTCTTCACAGCCCGACCGATCAAGCACCGAAACTACGGCACCTCCGAGTTCTAGCACACGTTCAGCTCGATGACGATCCCCGGACTCCAATCCAGCAAAGTGTCGGGGAAGAGTCCCGTCAGCACGACGGTGTGGTGACGATCTTGATGTTCTACCGTCGCAGGGCTTCTCCTAAGCACCACTACAATATTATCGAGGACTATGGTGGAAGGGGGCACCGCACACGGATAAGAGAACGATCTTAGAGATCAACTTGTGTGTCTAGGGGTGCCCCCTGCCCCCGTATATAAAGGAGCCAAGGGGGGTGCGGCCGGCCCTAGTTGGAGGCGCGCAGGAGGAGTCCTACTCCTACCGGGAGTAGGACTCCCCCCTTTCCCTAGTTGGATTAGGACTTGGGGAAGTAGGAAGAGAGGGAAGAAAGGAAAAGGGGGGCGCCCCCCCCTCCTTGTCCAATTCGGACTTGACGGGGGGAGGGGCGCGCGGCAGCCCCTAGGCCTCTTCTCCTCTTCCTCCACTAGGCCCATTTTACCGGGGGGTTCCGGTAACCTCCCGGCACTCTGGTAAAATGCCGATTTCACCCGGAACACTTCCGACGTCCAAACATAGGCTTCCAATATATCAATCTTTATGTCTCGACTATTTCGAGACTCCTCGTCATGTCCGTGATCACATCCGAGACTCCTAACTAACTTCGGTACATCAAAATATATAAACTCATAATGAAACTGTCATCGTAACGTTAAGCGTGCGGACCCTACGGGTTCGAGAACAATGTAGAAATGACCGAGACATGTCTCCGGTCAATAACCAATAGTGGAACCTGGATGCTCATATTGGCTCCCACATATTCTACGAAGATCTTTTATCGGTCAGACCGCATAACAACATACTTTGTTCCCTTTGTCATCGGTATGTTACTTGCCCGAGATTCGATCGTCGGTATCTCAATACCTAGTTCAATCTCGTTACCGGCAAGTCTCTTTACTCATTTCGTAATACATCATCTCACAACTAACTCATTAGTTGCAATGCTTGCAAGGCTTATGTGATGTGCATTACCGAGAGGGCCCAGAGATACCTCTCCGACAATCGGAGTGACAAATCCTAATCTCAAAATACGCCAACCCAACATGTACCTTTGGAGACACCTGTAGAGCTCCTTTATAATCACTCAGTTACGTTGTGACATTTGGTAGCACACAAAGTGTTCCTCCGGCAAACGGGAGTTGCATAATCTCATAGTCATAGGAACATGTATAAGTCATGAAGAAAGCAATAGCAACATACTAAACGATCGGGTGCTAAGCTAATGGAATGGCTCATGTCAATCACATCATTCTCCTAATAATGTGATCTCGTTAATAAAATGACAACACATGTCTATGGTTAGGAAACTTAACCATCTTTGATTAACGAGCTAGTCAAGTAGAGGCATACTAGTGACGTTTAGTTTGTCTATGTATTCACACAAGTATTATGTTTCCGAATAATACAATTCTAGCATGAACAATAAACATTTATCATGATATAAGGAAATAAAATAATAACTTTATTATTGCCTCTAGGGCATATTTCCTTCAGCCAGTGCGGTCTCCTGAACACTGTCTGATGGCAGAGCTAAATCATGCTCATCACGATCGTGCGGCGCACTCGGCAGGGGCTCGAATCCGTCGAATATCAAGTCTCCACGGATGTCGGCCGTGTAGTTTAAGCTTCCAAACCTGACCTGGTGGCCAGGGGCGTAACTCTCTATCTGCTCCAGATGGCCAAACGAGTTGGCCCGCAGTGCGGAGCCGCCGGATACAAAGATCTATCAGAGGAGAAAAGTCTCACCTCGGACTGCATCGCTATCGATGGTTGAAGGAGCCATCCAGCCTAACGCTGACGACACAGAGGAACTCTCAATGAAAGCACCAATGTCGGTGTCAAAACCGGCGGATCTCGGGTAGGGGGTCCCGAACTGTGCGTCTAGGCGGATGGTAACAAGAGGCAGGGGACACGATGTTTTACCCAGGTTCGGGCCCTCTTGATGGAGGTAGTACCCTACGTCCTGCTTGATTGTTCTTGATAATATGAGTAGTACAAGAGTTGATCTACCACGAGATCGAAGAGGCTAAACCCTAGAAGCTAGCCTATGGTATGATTATATGTTGTTCGTCCTACGGACTAAACCCTCCGGTTTATATAGACACCGGAGGGGGCTAGGGTTACACAGAGTCGGTTACAGGGAAGGAGATCTACATATTAGCATTGCCAAGCTTGCCTTCCATGCCAAGGAGAGTCCCATCCGGACACGGGACGAAGTCTTCAATCTTGTATCTTCATAGTCCAACAGTCCGGCCAAAGGATATAATCCGGCTGTCCGGATAACCCCTAATCCAGGACTCCCTCACTTATAGTGATGTGCATTACCGAGGGGGGCCAGAGATACCTCTCTGACAATTGGAGTGACAAATCCTAATCTCGAAATACGCCAACCCAACAAGTACCTTTGGAGACACCTGTAGAGCACCTTTATAATCACCCAGTTACGTTGTGACGTTTAGTGGCACACAAAGTGTTCCTCCGGTAAACGGGAGTTGCATAATCTCATAGTCATAGGAACATGTATAAGTCATGAAGAAAGAAATAACAACAAACTAAACGATCAAGTGCTAAGCTAACGGAATGGGTCAAGTCAATCACATCATTCTCCTAATGATGTGATCCCGTCAATTAAATGACAACTCATGTCTATGGTTAGGAAACTTAACCATCTTTGATCAACGAGCTAGTCAAGTAGAGGCATACTAGTGACACTCTGTTTGTCTATGTATTCACACATGTATTATGTTTCCGGTTGATACAATTCTAGCATGAATAATAAACATTTATCATGAAATAAGGAAATAAATAATAACTTTATTATTGCCTCTAGGGCATATTTCCTTCAATTGTCGTAGTGCTTAGGCGAAGCCCTGCGCGGATCACTTCACCATCACCGTCACCACGTCATCATGCTGACAAAAATCTCCCTCGACACTTTGCTGGATTAAGAGTTTGAGGGACATCATCGAGCTGAACATGTGCAGAACTCAGAGGTGTCATACGTTCGGTACTTGATCGGTCGGAACGAGAAGAAGTTCGACTACATCAACCACGTTGTCAAACGCTTCTGCTTTCGGTCTACGAGGGTACGTAGACACACTCTCCCCCTCTCGTTGCTATGCATCTCCTAGATAGATCTTGCGTGAGCATAAGAATCTTTTTGAAATTGCATGCTACGTTCCCCAATAGTGGCATCCGAGCCAGGTCTATGCGTAGATTATATGCATGAGTAGAACACAAAGAGTTGTGGGCGGTGATCGTCATACTGCTTACCAACAATGTCTTATTTTGATTCAGCGGTATTGTTGGATGAAGCGGCCCGGACCAACCTTACATGACCACGTTAATGAGATTGGTTCCACCGACAGACATGCAACTATTTTTGCATAAATGTGGTTGGCAGGTGTTTGTTTCTCGAACTTTAGTTGAATCAAATTTGACTATGGCCAGTCCTTGTTGAAGGTTCAAACAGAAAACTTGATAAATCACCGTTGTGGTTTTCATGCGTAGGTAAGAACGGTTCTTGCTATAAGCCCGTAGCATCCACGTAAAACTTGCAACAAGAAAGTAGAGGATGTCTAACTTGTTTTTGCAGGGCATGTTGTGATGTAATATGGTCAAGACATGATGTGATATACGTTATTGTATGAAATGATCATGTTTTGTAGAAGTTATCGGCAACTGGCATGAGCCTTATGGTTGTCGCTTTATTGTATGAAATGCAAACGCCATGTAATTGCTTTACTTTGTCACTATGCGAGTTCAAGTGGAGCAACACGAAGAGTGGCTCCCTCATAATGGAGTATGGGGGAGCAATCAAGCTTGAAGCTTGCGTCCATTGTGGTGTCAATGGAATTGTGAAGATGTGACGAAGAGTGGCTCACCCATAGTGGAGTATGGGGGAGCAATCAACTAGTCTTCATCGAGCCAACACAATCAAGAAAGGTGGTCCAACTTGAGGAAGTCAAGATCGTCATCATCTAGCTCAAGTGGACTATGTGAAGGGCAAAGGTTTGCCCTTGATAGGTTTTCTATTTTACCGGTCTCATAGTGGTAGTTGGGAGACCGGGTTGTAGGATCGATTGTCGTACTATCAAGGGGGGCTCTCTAGTGAGTAGCTTGATCGTATCATTCGTCGAGAGCTCAAACCATTGCATCCTGGCATCATCTTTCTTGGTTCTTGTTTGATTCTCTTTGTGAGTCTTAGAGCTTTTGGTCATCTTGATGACAAGCTCGAGTTCCTCGAAAATGGAGTTCACATGCTTCTTCTATTGCGTTTTCGGTGTTGGAGTTTTTACCGGTCTTATTCGAGGAAGGGTTCTCACCATTTTCTTATGGTCCTCTTATTATTTGCTTATTATTGTTATTTCTATCAAGATTGTGTTAGCCCTTGTTGCTAGCTTTCCAACAAACTTGATTTTGTCGAATTCAGAGCTCGTATGCGAAAGTTGTGGCTGTTTTGATTTTGCCTGTTTTACACAGAGAGGTTGTACCGCCCCATAGAGAGGTTGTACCGGTACAACCGGTGTTTGGAGCGGTTGTACCGCTCTAGAATTGGTCCTAAGGATGTACCGGCCATGTACCGCTCTACCATCGGACTCGTCTCTATTGTGGTGCGGTTGTTGGGCGGTTGTGGGCCGGTTGTACCACTTATTGCCTGTTATCGGTTGTACCGGTGCTCATAGCGGTTGTACCGCTCCTATGTTATTCTGCACATAACGGGCAGATTCGCGGGGACCTATTTAATGGGGTCTTCTTCCCTAATGGTTCCCCATCTCTCGAGCTCGTTTTGCCCCCATTGTTGACCTCCTTTGAGCTTGCTAACTCTCAATCCCTCCATGGATTCTTGCTAGTTTTTGAGGGAAAAGAGAGAGGAGATCTAGATCCACATTTCCACCAATCACTTTCTCCTCTATGTAAGGGGAACCCCTTGGATCTAGATCTTGGAGTTCTTGGTGTTCTCCTTCTTGTTCTTCCTCTCATTTTCCTCCCTAGCATTAGTTGCTTTGGTGGGATTTGGGAGAGAAGGACTTGGGCACTCCGTGTGCCCTTGCCATTGCATTTGGTGCATTGGTTTGAGTTCTCCACGGTGATACGTGGAAGTTACAAGTTGAGAAGCTTATTACTCTTGGGTGCTTGGTACCCTTGAGCTTGTTTCTCTTGGGTGCTTGGGCACCCTAGACGGTTGTTGGTGTTCGGAGCTCAATCATTGTGGTGTAAAGCTCCGGGAAAGCGCCGGGGTCTCCAATTAGGTTGTGGAGATCGCCCCGAGCAATTTGACGGGTTCCGGTGACCGCCCCCAAGGGTTGCCAAAGTGTACGGGTTCCATGATCGCCCCCAAGGGTTGCCATTTGTACGGGTTCGGTGACCGCCCTCAAGGGTCCCTTAGTGGAATCACGGCCTCTTGCATTGTGCGAGGGCGTGAGGAGATTACGGTGGCCCTAGTGGCTTCTTGGGGAGCATTGTGCCTCCACACCACTCCAAACGGAGATTAGCATCCACAAGGGTGTGAACTTCGGGATACATCGTTGTCTTCACGTGCCTCGGTTATCTCTTACCCGAGCTCTTTACTTATGCACTTTACTTTGTGATAGCCATTTGTTTCTTATCATATATCTTGCTATCACCTAGTAGTTTATCTTGCTTAGCATAATTTGTTGGTGCACATAGGTGAGCCTAGTTGTAGTAGGTTTTGTGCTTGAAAAATTAACCGCTAGGTTTATTCCGCATCTGTTCAAGCCTAAACCGTAATTATTTTAAAACGCCTATTCACCCCCCTCTAGGCTACATCCACGATCTTTCAATTGGTATCAGAGCCTCGTCTCTCTTTATTAGGCTTTATCGCCTAGAGAGTAAAGATGTCGACTAGGGGATTAGGATTCTCTGACACTCTTAGTTTCGATGGAACAAATTTTGATGTTTGGGTAACTCGCATGCTTAATCTCTTTAGGGTCATGGACCCAGATTTAGAGCGAATTGTAGATATGGGTTTTTCTCCTCCAAAGGATCCCCAAAGATTATCTTTAGAGGATGAGAAAAACTCTTATCTCAATGCTCAAGCTTCTAATGTGCTTTTCGATGCTTTGAGCAATGTAGTTATATTTCAACTCATGCCGTTCCGGGATGCTCATGAGTTGTGGACGAAGCTTCATGATAAATATGGAGTGTCCAAGATTTGTGGGGATGATTGTTCTCCCTCCACCTCCGGTCGTATAGTCTTCTCAACTTCTTCTACTTCACCTACATGTGGTTTGCCACAAGGTAATGACATGGTGAGTAGTGTTGGTCATTGCAATGATGATAGTATGCTTATTGTGGATGATCCTTCATCACTATCTTATTGCAATGCTCCTTCTTTGGGCTTTAACACTTCGAGCACTCCAAATGTTTCACATGCTTGTGTTGATAGTCCTTGCATATCATGTAGAAATTGCTTGACTAAATCTCATGATGATATGTTTACTATGTCTTGTTGCCATGATAAAAATGCATCTATTTCCTCGAGTTGTTGTGCTAACAATGTAGAGGAAACCCAACACTCCATGGAACAAGATGTGGTCTTGAACGGTGCTTCAGGGGATCCTACATCATCATCGATTGCTTTTTGCCTTATGGCTAAGGCTTCAAAGGTATCTCCCACTTTGAATCCCAATATATCTTGTGATGATATTGATGATGGCAAGTGTGATGATGATGTTGATTATGATGAAGAGAATGATGATGTTGCCTCCTTAAAAATTAAGGGGGAAATGATTTTTAAAGCTCTTCTTAAGAATAAAATTGCTCGTTCCAACTTCATGGAAATCATGTCTATTGCTATTGAGGGCAAGAAATATATTGATGAGTTGGAATCTCGTCTTGAGGAGCATGAGGTCACCATTGATCAAATGGAAGGTCATGAGCGTGATTACGCTAATGAGATTGCGGACCTCTCTCAAGCTCTTGAACTTGAACAAACCACCAAGGAATCTCTTGAGGAGACTTTTGCTCTAGAATTATCTAGAGTGAGGGAATGTCGTGATAGAGCTCTTGAGGTGGCCAATGATTTTGAAACTAAAAATGAGGAGCTTGAAGTTGCACATGCTAAACTCCTTGAGGACTTTGAGCACCTCGAAAATGGCTCAAGGGTCATTAAGAGTGAGCTCATCAAACTCACCGAGTCTCATGCTCAAATTAAAGCTTCTTATTCAAAAGAGCTTGCCAAGTTGTCTTCTCCTCTTGTTGCTAATGATGATGCTTGTGCCACTAACTCTATCTCTTGTGAAGCATCCATATTGAAGGAGAATGTTGAGCTAAGGGCTCAACTTGAGTTGCTATCTAGCAATGATGGGATGTTGGAAGAAAATCATGTAAAGCTCACAAGCTCTCATGATGATCTTCTAGTATCCCATAATGTGCTAAAGTTAGCTCATGAGGCCATGCTTGCTAAGGTAACATCTAGTGAGCCTCATGTGGATACTAGCACTACTTTTATTCAAAATGCTATATTGCCTTGTGCTAGTCCCCGCGATTCATCCGTGCATAACATTGGTACATCTTGTGATGAATTTCTTTCCTTGCCTTGTTGCTCTAAAGATGAAGCTTATACTTCCTCTAGTGCTTGTGTTGAGACTAACAATGTAGAGGAAATCAAAGAGCTCAAGGCCCAAGTCACTTCTTTGAAGAAAGACTTGGAAAAGAGTCATGAAGGGAAATTCACACTCAACAATATCTTGAGTGTGCAAAAATCCCCCAATGACAAAGGTGGACTTGGATTCAACTCCAACAAGAAGAAGAAGTCCAAGGTGAACAAAAATAAGGGCCAAGAACAAGTCAAGAATTCGGCCAAGATTGTTTGCTTCAAGTGCAAAGTAGAAGGGCATCATGTTAGATCTTGCCCATTGAAGAAGAAGCCCATTAGTGACAAGCAATAAGGGAAGCGGCCACAAGTTCACTCTCATTCTCAACCTCAAGTTGAAGAAATGACTCTTCCCAAGAAAACTCAAGCAAATGCTTCTCAAGTTGAGAAATCAAGTGAGAAGAAAGTAAAGAGTAGATGTTGCTACCTATGTCGTGAAAAAGGTCACGTCGCTTCTTCATGCAAAAATGGTACCTTATCCAACCCTATTCTAATTGATGATATCTATTCTCTTGGGAAGGATAAGGTTGGCAATGTGTTTGCCAAATTTGTTGGTGCTCAAAGTGGTGTCAAGAAAAGAACCATTTGGGTAGCCAAGCCTATTGTGACTAACCTCTTAGGACCCAACTTGGTTGGGGACCAACTAGCTCATACTTGATCAATAGGTGTTGTTGGAGGTCATTGGAGACTTGGCTACATTGTGAAGAATTAAGGGGACTTCATCATTCTTGTTGTCTCAAGCCAAGTCAATTGGGTTATCAAGTTTCTATCTTATATCCAATGTGCCTCCTTGCGGTAACTTTTACTTAAATTGTTTTCATTGAAAGTTACTTGCCCCTTTGCATGTTTTGGTTTTGTTCCTTGCATGTGTTTGTATATGTTGTGTTTCCAACTTGCTTATCTTGAGCAATCAAGTATGTGTGTGTTGGTTTACACATCATGTACGTGTGTGTTGTGCGTTGAGCCTTTTATGCTTCTTGTTTGTATCTTAATTGGCTCGTGTGAGAGATTAATGGAACATCCCATTTTGGGGGAGTGATGTGCTTTGTGCACCTCACGGTCTCACAAATATGTGTACATAAGGAATACCACATAGTATTGATATTGCAAGCTTATCTAGTCACTATGTGGTATGTCTTCTCATGAGAAATTCAAATTCTAAATAGTCCATTAATTATCTCTTGTTGGATCCTCTTATTGCCTCTTCTTAAGTTTTTATTGGTATCACATTATGGGGGAGTAATGTGCTATGTGCATATTACAAGACTAGAAAATGTGTACATTTGAGATATTGTCACCTAGAATTGATATTGTAAATTATCTTGTTCCTAGGTGGCATGTTAGCTCTACAAGTTGCAATTTGCTTGTGTTTGGTGTGAAGATGATGTTGGATATCCTTGCTATCTACCAATGGAATTATTTCCAAATACTTCTTGTCTTTTGACAATTTGTACTCACTTATGTGTGGTAGAAATTATTGATCATCTTTACATTGGCCTTTGCTTTTATTTGCCCTATCTCTTGCCTAGGATTGTGTCAACTCCCATTGTATTCCATACCACTTGTGGATCTTGTTATTTCCTTGAGATTGTCTAGTGTTTGTATAGATATAGTGAAAGTGGTGATCCCATCTTGTGCTTTTTGTATTAAAATGCAATTCTATATAATGCACAATGCTTGGCGGAGCTATCCTATTTTTCTTAGAACACTCACCTTGTGATCCTTATCAAGTGTGTGTTGGTGGAATGCAAGCCGTTTTCCTTTTGGTACTTTGTGCCATCATGAAACTTTGTAGAGAGCTTGGTTTGTTTGGAACCATCCTCTCTTTTGGGAGTTTGATATCTTTTATTTAGTGTGTCTCAATGGATATCTCATTCCTCGATGTATCTGTTTTGGATATCCTCCAAGTGTTGTTTTATTCATTTGGTATCTTTCTTCACTTGGTTTTTATTTGTCAATTGGTTTCGATTCTTGAAAGTATTGAGCATGTATATTAACTTCATGTAGTCTCTTTGGCATGCTTTCTTTCTTTGACCCAATATATAAGGGAAACTCCACCAAGTCTCAAATTCGATGAGATGTGCATGAAATTCATTTTCATATCTATATGCACATATTTATGTGGAGTTTGTCCTATGTATTGTTGGTTCTCTAACTCTTTGGTCCCAATGAGGTTGGGTACCATTTTGTTTGTGTTGTTGTTCTAGGAACAATTGGAGATACATTGGATGCTCGGCTCACTCACAAGGAAGGTGGTGTCACCATGAGCTTATTGGAGTCAAGCTAGGATGCTCAATGAATTACTATCTACTACCTTCAATCGGTTTCTTCTACATCCTTCCAATGATATCTCGGTAACAAGTATCTATTCATGCTTTCCTCTCGTTCATTCAACCTTGTGTAGGTTGCATCTTGGCATGATATTCATTTCATATCTTGTGATACTTGTTTCCTTTCTCAAAGCATCTCAATGATGATCTCTTGTTGCTAGTTGTGGTGTCTTTGATGTTCATGTGTGGAATTCTTTGATTTACAATAAGACAATATCTAGCCATGTGCTATGCTTCCAAGCAAATATCTTATTGGTATATGTATGCCTTCCGTGTGGATATCTTGTTATTTCCTTTTTGTAACTATTTCATGTGTACATCCTTCTTTGTGGATTGATATCATCATGATTTTTATCTACCTAGAATCTTGTACACTTGAGTAAAGTTACATCTCTAGTTGATATCCTTATTCCTTCACGTCCACCTTTTCCTTGGTGGTTTCTGAAAGGATTTATCTTGAGTGCGGGTCTTATCTCGTTGCATCTTGTTGCACTCTTTTGTGGTGAAGAATTTTTCCCTCATGCTTGTCTTTATGAGGCTTTTGCCATCTTAATTGGTATCCCTCGTCTTGATGAGGCTTTCATCTTCTATCTTTACCATGGGTTGTCGCAAGCCTTGTTGCTAATTCACTTTTTAGTGAGCTTGTGAACCCATTTGCCTGTTGGGTGTGTGTGGGGAGGACATGTCATGCACCGTGTATCTCATTTATCCAAGATTATGTTGATGATTTATGCTCATCCTTATATTAGTCTTCTCAAGTGCTTTGTCATGACTCACACACATCATTTTGGTTGAGCCTATTCTTAAGTTGCCTCTTTTACATGTTGCTCAACCATTTGTTTGTTGCAAGTGCTAGGCTTTGTTTCCTATATGCTCACTTGCACTTGTTGTGAGTTTATATTGATTTTGGGGGAGCTATGATCCTATTTTGTGTATTGTGTATCCAAATACAAAAATTCTTGTGTGTGCACAAATCATGGGGAGCTTCTCTAGTTTCTTTAGAACACTCATTTTATCTTATCATAACATCCTTTATTCTTGTGGCTCATAGGATCTTTGGTCTAGTTGGTTCAATTGATATCCTTTGATTGCTTGCTTCAATTGGTATCTTTTGATTGCATGATTGCTTGTTTCTCTCTTTGCTATGTCTTTGTGGCATATCATTCTTTTGCAATCTTTGGGCCTTAATGTAGTCTGTCTTCCTCCAAGTATTTACCATTGGATATGTGTATTGCATTTCACTCTGTTGTTGAGAAATACACAATTTATGGAGGAACACTTTTTATATTGGCCTTCTAAGCTTTTCGCCCACTTTGGCAATCGATGCCAATGTGGGAGAAGTTTCAGGGAGTTTTGTGGATAAGTTTAGAGAGTTATTTCTTCTTGCGTTGGTTTTGTTCCTAAGCATTTGCATCTCATATTCACATGCATTATTGGTTGTTGCATTGCATGGTGATGCATAATTCCTTATATAAACTCTCTTGAAAGTGATTGTCATCAATTACCAAAATGGGGGAGATTGAAAGGACATGCGGTGTCCCCATGTGTGGTTTTGGTAATTGATGACAATCTCTATGGACTAACGGTTGCCTTGAGTTATATTTGAAGGATTTGTCCATAGGATTGTCTTGAAGTCCATGTGTTGGTTTCAAGGAGTTTATGATATGGCCAAAGTGCTTTTCAAGGAATTATCCAAAGATTGGTCATGTGAGAGTTGAGCTTATTACAAGCATGTCTTGAAGAAGAAGATTGTGTGAACATTCAAGTTTACCTTCAAGACATCATCCTAGTGAAGTCCATGTGTTGGTTTCAAGGAGTTTATGAGATGGCCAAAGTGCTTTTCAAGGAATTATCCAAAGATTGGTCATGTGAGAGTTGAGCTTATTGCAAGCATGTCTTGAAGAAGAAGATTATGTGATCATTCAAGTTTACCTTCAAGACATCATCCTAGTGAAGTCCATGTGTTGGTTTCAAGGAGTTTATGAGATGGCCAAAGTGCTTTTCAAGGAATTATCCAAAGATTGGTCATGTGAGAGTTGAGCTTATTGCAAGCATGTCTTGAAGAAGAAGATTGTGTGAAAATTCAAGTTTACCTTCAAGACATCATCCTAATGAAGAGAGTTGGAAAGATTCAAGGTTGATCAAGACTAAGTACAGAGAGTGATTCAAGTTGATCAACACACAAAGCGCACAAGTTGTACCGAGAGGGACCAAGTGATCCCATGGTATGGTAAGCATTGTCCATTACGCTTTGTGTACTAACCCATGGTGAGAGTTCTTTGTGGGGTTAGGTATGTTTCCATGGTCTTGTGTCAAGAGGAAGATCTCATACAACCCATGAAGGATGACATCAAGTGGTGATCATCATCAAGTTTGCAGTGTGCAAGTTCAAGTGGAGCAACACGAAGAGTGGCTCACCCATAATGGAGTATGGGGGAGCAATCAAGCTTGAAGCTTGCCGTCCATAGTGGTGTCAATGGAATTGTGAAGATGTGCCGAAGAGTGGCTCACCCATAGTGTAGTATGGGGGAGCAATCAACTAGTCTTCATCGAGCCAACACAATCAAGAAAGGTGGTCCAACTTGAGGAAGTCAAGATCATCATCATCTAGCTCAAGTGGACTATGTGAAAGGCAAAGGTTTTCCCTTGATAGGTTTTCTATTTTATCGGTCTCATAGTGGTAGTTGGGAGACTGGGTTGTAGGATCGATTGTCGTACTAACAAGGGGGCTCTCTAGTGAGTAGCTTGATCGTATCGTTCGTCGAGAGCTCAAACCATTGCATCCTTGCATCATATTTCTTGGTTCTTGTTTGATTCTCTTTGTGAGTCTTAGAGCTTTTGGTCATCTTGATGACAAGCTCGAGTTCCTCGAAAACGGAGTTCACATGCTTCTTCTATTGCATTTTCGGTGTTGGAGTTTTTACCGGTCTTATTCGAGGAAGGGTTCTCACCATTTTCTTACGGACCTCTTATTATTTGCTTCTTATTGTTATTTCTATCAAGATTGTGTTAGCCCTTGTCGCTAGCTTTCCAACAAACTTGATTTCGTCGAATTCAGAGCTCGTATGCGAAAGTTGTGGCTGTTTTGATTTTGCCTGTTTTACACAGAGAGGTTGTACCGCCCCATAGAGAGGTTGTACCGGTACAACCAGTGTTTGGAGCGGTTGTACCGGCCATGTACCGCTCTACCACCGGACTTGTCTCTGTTGTGGTGCGGTTGTTGGGTGGTTGTGGGTCGGTTGTACCGCTTATTGCCTGTAACCGGTTGTACCGGTGCTCATAGAGGTTGTACCGCTCCTATGTTATTCTGCACATAACGGGCAGATTCGTGGGGACCTATTTAAGGGGGTCTTCTTCCCTAATGGTTTCCCATCTCTCGAGCTCGTTTTGCCCCCATTGTTGACCTCCTTTGAGCTTGCTAACTCTCAATCCCTCCATGGATTCTTGCTAGTTTTTTGAGGGAAAAGAGAGAGGAGATCTAGATCCACATTTCCACCAATCACTTTCTCCTCTATGTGAGGGGAACCACTTGGATCTAGATCTTGGAGTTCTTGGTGTTCTCCTTCTTGTTCTTCCTCTCATTTTCCTCCCTGGCATTAGTTGCTTTGGTGGGATTTGGGAGAGAAGGACTTGGGCACTTCGTGTGCCCTTGCCATTGCATTTGGTGCATCGATTTGAGTTCTCCACGGTGATATGTGGAAGTTACAAGTTGAGAAGCTTATTACTCTTGGGTGCTTGGTACCCTTGAGCTTGTTCATCTTGGGTGCTTGGGCGCCCTAGACGGTTGTTGGTGTTTGGAGCTCAATCATTGTGGTGTAAAGCTCCGGGCAAGCGTCGGGGTCTCCAATTAGGTTGTGGAGATCGCCCCGAGCAATTTGACGGGTTCCGGTGACCGCCCCCAAGGGTTGCCAAAGTGTACGGGTTCGGTGACCGCCCCCAAGGTTTGCCATTTGTACGGGTTTGGTGACCGCCCTCAAGGGCCCCTTAGTGGAATCACCGCCTCTTGCATTGTGCGAGGGCGTGAGGAGATTACGGTGGCCCTAGTGGCTTCTTGGGGAGCATTGTGCCTCCACACCGCTCCAAACGGAGATTAGCATCCGCAAGGGTGTGAACTTTGGGATACATCGTCGTCTCCGCGTGCCTCGGTTATCTCTTACCCGAGCTCTTTACTTATGCACTTTACTTTGTGATAGCCATATTGTTTCTTGTCATATATCTTTCTATCACCTAGTAGTTTATCTTGCTTAGCATAATTTGTTGGTGCACATAGGTGAGCCTAGTTGTAGTAGGTTTTGTGCTTGACAAATTAACCGCTAGGTTTATTCCGCATTTGTTCAAGCCTAAACCGTAATTATTTTAAAACGCCTATTCACCCCCCTCTAGGCGACATCCACGATCTTTCAGACACTACGATGGAGATCAAGGTGTCAAGCCGGTGACGATGGAGATCATGACAGTGCTTTGGAGATGGAGATCAAAGGCACAAATTGATGATGGCCATATCATGTCACATATTTTGATTGCATGTGGTGTTTATCTTTTATGCATCTTATTTTGCTTAGTACGGCGATATAATTATAAGATGATCCCTTACTAAAATTTCAAGATGTAAGTGTTCTCCATGAGTATGCACCATTGCGACAGTTGGTCATGCTGAGACACCACGTGATGATCGGGTGTGATAAGCTCTAGGTTCACATACAACGGGTGCAAGACAGTTTTGCACATGCGGAATACTCAGGTTAAACTTGACAAGCCTAGCATGTACAGACATGGCCTCGGAACACTGGAGGCCGAAAGGTCGAATGTGAATCATATAGTAGATATGATCAACATAGAGATGTTCACCATTGAAAACTACTCCATCTCACGTGATGATAGGACATGGTTTAGTTGATTTGGATCACGTGATCATTTAGATGACTCGAGGGATGTCTATCTAAGTGGGAGTTCTTAAGTAATATGATTAATTGAACTTAATTTATCATGAACTTAGTCCTGATAGTTTTTGCATATCTATGTTGTGGATCAATGGCCCGTGCTACCGTTCCCTTGAATTTTAATGCGTTCCTAGAGAAAGCTAAGTTGAAAGGTGATGGTATCAACTACACGGACTTGGTCCGTAACTTGAGGATTATCCTCATTGCTGCACAGAAGAATTATGTCCCTAATGCACCACTACATGAAAGGCCTGCTATAGGAGCAGATGCAGATGTTATGAACGTCTGGCAAGCTCGATCTGATGACTACTCGATAGTTCAGTGTGCCATGCTTTACTGCTTAGAATCGGGACTTCAAAGATGTTTTGAACGTCATGGACCATATGAGATGTTCTAGGAGTTAAAGTTAATATTTCAAGCAAATGCCCGAGGTGAGAGATATGAAGTCTCGAACAAGTTCTATACCTGCAAGATGAAGGAGAACAGTTCTGTCAGTGAACACATACTCAGAATGTCAGGGTATCATAACCACTTGACTCAGCTGAGAGTTAATCTTCCAGATGATAGTGTTATTGACAGAGTTCTCCAATCACTCCCACCAAGCTACAAAGGCTTCGTGATAAACTATAATATGCAAGGGATGGATAAGACAATTCCCGAGCTCTTCGCTATGCTCAAAGCTGCGAAGGTAGAAATCAAGAAGGAGCATCAGGTGTTGATGGTTAACAATACCACTAGTTTCAAGAAAAAGGGCAAAGGAAAGAAGACATAGCTCCAAGGGAGGTTAACGATAATGTTGAAGACGAAAGAGGGGATGCCTTCCGGGGCATCCCCAAGCTTAGTTGCTTAGATCTTACTTGAATATTACCTTGGGGTGCCTTGGGCATCCCCAAGCTTAGGGTCTTGTCACTCTTTATTCTTCTCATATCTATATCTCACCCAAAACTTGAAAACTTCAATCACACAAAACTTTGTCAGATAGGTTAGTATGATAAAGAGCAAACCATTTCACTTTTGGTATTGTGAAAGACAAGATTCATAATTGTTCTCACTCAATTCCTACTGTAGCATATCATTTCCATAATTTATATTGAGCAATATAAGCCATGGAAATTAGAAAACAAGCAAACTATGCATTGAAAATGGAATCTGTCAAAAACAGAACAGTCTGTAGTAATCTATACTCCAACCATACTTATGCTACTCCAACAATTCTGAAAAATAGGAAAACCTGGGTAATTTGTCTATTAATCTTCTGCAAAAAGAATCGGCATTTTATCGCGCTTCTGTTTAAAATGAGAATTGTTTTCCTGAGCGCAAACGTTTCTGTTTTTCGGCAAGATCAAATCAACTATCACCATAGATCATCCCAAAGGTCTTACTTGACACTTTATTGAAACGAAAGCAATAAAACATGATTCCTAAAGTAGCTTAATCATGTGAACACACAAAAACAGTAGGTAAAGTGTTGGGTTGTCTCCCAAAAAGCGCTTTTCTTTAATGCCTTTTTAGCCAGGCATGATGATTTCAATGATGCTCGCATAAAAGATAAGAATTGCAACATAACAAGAGAATCATGAAACACATGGCAAGCACATTAAGCCTAACCCACTTCCTATGCATAGGGATTTTGTGAGCAAACAATTCATGGGAGAGAGAATCAACTAGCATAGGAAGGCAAAACAAGCAAAACTTCAAGATTTTCAACACATAGAGAGGAAACTTGATATTATTTCAATGCCTACAAGTGTATGTTCCTCTCTCATAATAATTTTCAGTAGCATCATGAATGAATTCAACAATATAGCTATCACATAAATCATTCTTTTCATGATGCATAAGCATAGGAATTTTGTTACTCTCCACATAAGCAAATTTATTCTCATCAATAGTAGTGGGAGCAAACTCAACAAAATAACTATCTTGGGAGTGAAAATTAAAATCACGATGACAAGTTTCATGGTTATCATTATTCTTTATAGCATACATGCCGTCACCATAATCATCATAAATAGCAAATTTGTTCTCATCATAATCAATTGAAATCTCTTCCAAAATAGTGGATTCATCACTAAATAAAGTCATGACCTCTCCGAATCCACTTTCATCGTCATCATAAATAAGAGGCATGCAATCATTATACAAATTTGCACATCAAATATTGGGGGACTAAAAATATCATATTCATCAAATATAGCATCCCCAAGCTTATGGCTTTGCATATCATTAGCATCATGGATATTCAAAGAGTTCATACCAACAACATTACAATCATGCTCATCATTCAAAGTTTTTTGGTCAAACATTTTATAGAATTATTATTCTATCAATTGAGCACAATTTTCCTTTCCATCATTTTCACGGAAGACATTATAAAGATGAATAATATAATGCAAGCTCAATTCCATTTTGTAGTTTTATTTTTATAAACCAAACTAGTGATAAAACAAGAAACTAAAAGATTCAATTGCAAGATCTAAAGATATACCTTCAAGCACTCATCTCCCTGGCAACGCTGCCAGAAAAGAGCTTCTTTGACGGGATGTGAGTGCCTCTTACCTAGCCTCCCCGACAACGGTGCCAGAAAAGAGCTTGATGTCTACTATGCAACTTTATTCTTGTAGACACGTGTTGGGCCTCCAAGCACAGAGTTTTGTAGGACAGTAGCAATTTTCCCTCAAGTGGATGACCTAAGGTTTATCAATCCGTGGGAGGCGTAGGATGAAGATGGTCTCTCTCAAACAACCCTGCAATCAAATACAAGAAATCTCTTGTGTCCCCAACACACCCAATACAACGGAAAAATGTATGGGTGCACTAGTTCGGCAAAGAGATGGTGATAAAAGTGTAATATTGATGGTAGAAATATATTTTTATAATATGAATAAATAAAAATAACAAGGTAGCAAATAGTAAACAGACACAAAAATGGTATTGCAATGTTTGAAAATGAGGCCTAGGGTCCGTACATTCGCTAGTGCAATCTCTCAACAATGCTAATATAATTTGATCATATAACCACCCCTCAAAGTGTGATGAAGAATCACTCCAAAGTTCCTATCTAGCAGGGAACATACGAAGAAATCGTTTGTAGGATACAAAACCACCTCGAAGCTATTCTTTCTGATCGATCTATCCAAGAGTTTGTACTAAAATAACACCAAATAATTTTAGATTCATAACACTCATTCCAACACAAAGAACCTCAAAGAGTGCCCCAAGATTTCTACCGGGGAAACAAAGACAAGAACGTGCATCAACCCCTATGCGTAGATTACCCCAATGTCACCGCGGGAATCCACGAGTTGAATGCCAAAACACATATCAAGCGAATCAATAGGATACCCCATTGTCATCATGAGTATTCATATGCAAGACATATATCAAGTGCTCTCAAATCCATAAAATTATTCAACCCGATAACAACGAAATCTCAAAGGGAAAAACTCAATTCATCACAACAAGATAGGGAGGGGAAGACACCATATGATCCGACTATATTAACAAAGCCCGCGATACATCAAGATCATGATATCTCAAGAACACGAGAGAGAGAGAGAGAGAGAGAAAGAGAGAGAGATATTAAACACATAGCTACTGGTACAAACCCTTAGCCCCGAGGGTGGACTACTCCCTCCTCATCGTGGTGGCCGACGGGATGATGAAGATGGCCACCAGTGATGATTTCCCCCTCCGGCAGAGTGCCAAAACGGGGTCTAGATTGGTTTTCGGTGGCTATAGAGCCTTGCGGCGATGGAACTTCTGATCTAGGGTTACCTCGAGGGTTTTTGGAATATTTGGGAATTTATAGGGCGAGGAGGGGGTGCGGAGGCCACCGAGGTGGGCATACCCCACCTGGGCGCGCCTGGGCCCCCAGGCGCGCCCTGGTGGGTTGTGTCCCCCTAGGGGCACCCCCGAGGTGCTGCTCTGGCCCAACGGATGTCTTCTGGTCCATAAAAAATCCACAAAAAGTTTTGCGGTGTTTGGACTCCGTTTGATATTGATTTTCTGTGATGTAAAAAATAAGCAAAAAACAACAACTGACACTAGGCACTGGGTCAATAGGTTAGTCCCAAAAAATGATATAAAGTTGCTATAAAATGATTGTAAAACATCCAAGAATGATAATATAACAACATGAATACTTCACATATTATAGATACGTTGGAGACGTATCATTGGTCACATGGTGATGTGAACTATGGGTGTTAATCACATGGCAATGTGAACTAGATTATTGACTCTAGTGCAAGTGGGAGACTGAAGGAAAATGTGCCCTAGAGGCAATAATAAATTTGTTATTATATATTTCCTTATTCATGCACTACAAAAAAAGACACATCCGTGACATTTTGGGCCGCACGATTTTTTTCCTGTCATACATATGACACTTCTATGACGATAATTATGACAAAACCCGGTATCATCATAGATGTGGTGGGCTCCTACTTCTATGACAAAAAATCATGACAGAAAATGGGCTTTTCGTCCTGGGCGGGCCGGAGACGCAGCTGCATGACATTCTTTGGGCCGTCCATGACGGAAAAAACCGTGGTAGAAGCGAGGGGGAGGAAAATTTTGGGGAGTTCCCGGTTACGGTGGGAGGTCGGGGGCCGAGCGATGCACGTTTCTCTCGTACACGTACGCGTGTGTGTGCGAGGCGTTGGGCTCTAACTGAACCCGAGCGATTGCACTGCAGGCTACGCGTTACTGAACCCGAGCGATCGATCGTTGGCTGTTAACTGAACCCGATCGAGCGATTCCTTCGCTACTGCTGCTAACTGAAGCTGATCGATGCTGCCTTTGGGATGAACAGTGAGCATTGCGGGAGGGGGGGTTGGATGAACAGTGAGCGGTGGCATTGCCTCTGGATGAACAGGACCCCGTGGTGTGGTGGAGGGCTGGATGAACAGTAGACGGTGGAGGGGTGCCCGTGGAGGGGTGGTTGAACAGGACCCCGTGGTGTGGAGGGCTGGATGAACAGTAGACGGTGGAGGGGTGCCCGTGGAGGGGTGGTTGAACAGTAGCCGGTGGAGTAGCGTGCGGTGGAGGCTGGATGAATAGGAGCCCGTGGAGGCTGGAGGAGGTCGACGGTGGAGATGAACAGTATCCCGTGGAGTCCCGTTTTGCGGTACGCCACACCCCTCCCGATGAACATGACCCCTGTTTCGACCATAGGAGGTCCGTTTCGTCCGTTTTGTGGTACGCCACACCTCTCCCGATCAATATGACCCCCGTTTCGACCGTAGGAGGTCCGTTTCGTCCATTTTGCAGTACGCCACACCCCTCCCGATCAACAGGACCCCCGTTTCGACCATAGGAGGTCCGTTTCCTCTGTTTTGCGATACGCCAGGCCTCGTTTCCATCGCCTGCTCCGTCCAAGCCCTCTCGATGAACACGACCACGCATTCCGTTTCGACCCAGCCGGTTGGCTCCCACGAGTTCCGTTGCCTCCCAATGAACACGACGCATTCCGTTGCCTCCCCATGAACACGACGCATTCCGTTGCCTCCCCATGAACACGACGACGATGCTGTTTCTCCGTTCCGACCCAGCCATGTACACGAGCCCTGGCCGTACGTATGCGCGAGTAGGCGTTCGAGACCCCGCCCGTATGTACACATACGTGGCCGTATTTTCTTTCTTGCACCCTGGCCGTTGTACGTACATGTACATGCTATGTGCGCGCCTCTACTACGACACGTACACGCCTCTACTACGACACGTGCGCGCCTCTACATCCACCAGTATATATGTACGTACACGTTCGCGACCAGAATGACAACGCTACGTACGCTTCGACCAGGTGGGTCCCGACTGTTAAGCACTTCCTTGCCTGCGAAGATGTAGCTGGTGGGTCCTAGCAGTCAGGGTGGCGAATCATTTTTTTTGCCCGGACGCACTTCCTTGCGTGCGAAGATGTAGCTGGTGGGTCCCAGCAGTCAGGGGCAAACATTTTTTTCGTGAAATACGGTGGCCCGTCCGGTGGGTCCCCGCTGTCAGGTGGAGGAATAATTATTTTGCACGTAATAAGGAGGCACTTCCTTGCTACGGCCGTGGACCCAGCTGTCAGCCTCTCCACGTACAGTCCACTTCCGATGGAAGCCGTTCCTTGACCACGTTGACCACGCCGCGCCGAGAGCACCAGGGCGGTGGACGACAGCGAGGCCTAGGAAGGGGACGATGCAGAGCCGGGGAAGATGCGACAATGGATGCCCACGCGTAGAGGAGTACGAGGGTTCACTGGTTCGCTGCAGTGTGAGGCTGCCGTCGCCGCAGAATAACAGGGGGTGTGGGTGAGTAGAGGGATGGCCAGGCTAGCGGTGGGAGTAGTAGGGGGCGGTGAGGCCTCCACCGCATCGCAGCCGGCCATGGGAGGCAGGAGCACAAGGCACGACCGGCGCTGGTTTGGGCGGCTGGAGCAAGAAGACTAGAGGTTGAAGAAACACTACGGCCGTTGGATGGACATCGTACGGTCACTGGAGCTAGAATCATGCATATTGACTAAGTTGACAAAGCCCTCCATCCCCGTCAACTTAGTAGGCCCACAAGTTAGTCTGCCACTATACTGGGTCCTAGCTCACAGGGGGAGTATTCATTTTTTGTGCGTAATAAGGAGGCACTTCCTTGCGTGCGAAGATATAGCTGGTGGGTCCGAGCTGTCAGCGGTGGTAACGTTTTTTTCACGAAATACAGAGGCCCTTTTGGTGGGTCCCTGATGTCAGGTGGAGGAATCATTATTTTGCGTGTAATAAGTAGGCATTTCCTTGCATGCGGCCGTGGACCCAGCTGTCGGCCTCTCCACGTACAGTCCACTTCATATGCATGTCGGTCGTTGACCATGTTGACCAGGCCGTGTTGAGAGCACTAGGGCGGTGGACGACGGCGAGGCCTAGGAAGGGAACGACACGGAGGCAGGGAAGACTTGGCAGTTGTTTCCCACGCGGAGGGGACTACGACTGTACAAGGGTTTACTGGTTCGTCTGCCATCACCGGAGAATAACAGCAGGTGTGGGTGAGTAGAGGGATGGCTAGGCTAGTGATGGGAGTACGGTGGGGCGGTGAGGCCTGCACGGCAGCATAGCCGGCCGTGGGAAGGAGGGAGCAGGCAGTCCCGCCGGCGCTTGTTTGAGCGGCTGGAGCAGGAAGAGCAGAGATTGAAGAAGCATGACGGCCGTTCGATGGACATCCAACAGTCACTGCTTGTGCGTCAAACTTCTTTTAGGAAAGCCTCAAATCTGTGGAAAACATCATACAACCCATCTGCCATTATTTCTAATAATTTACAGCCCATTTGCTAATTCTTAAGGTTTTTTTTGGAGCCCATATTCTTTTTGTTAGCATTACAACCCATATTGTGGCCACGGTTAAAAAATTATATGAAATTTTGCATATTTCGGTGCGGTCCGAACTGTTTTTAATCCCGAAATTTCGACTCACATTCAAACTGATTTTAAAAATAAATGTATATCAATATAAAATCCAACAAATTCTCCAGGCATAAAAATTAATGTAATTTAAAATCTCAAAATGAAAAAAAGATATTTGAAACTAATTGCCGGTTTGATGTGTTTTAAAAATGTACAGCCCATTTCTCATTACTGATAGGCCATTTTCTCGGCCAGCCGAATGAAGATCTCCTCGTCTTGAAAGATTTGCAGCCCAACAGGCCTGACAAAGCGACTTACTTGGCAAATCACAAAAAACTGGGCTATGGCTATGGACCCAACTATCAGCCTCTCCACGTACAGTACTCTTCCGATGGAAATCGGTCGTTGACCACATTGACCACGCCGCGCCGAGAGCACCAAGGCGGTGGAGGACGACAAGGCCTAGGAAGGGGACGACGCGGAGCCGGGGAAGATGTGGCAGTGGATGCCCATGCAGAGAGGAGTACGAGGGTTCACTGGTTCGGCTGCGGCGTGAGGCTGCCGTCGCCGCAGAATAACAGGGGGTGTGGGTGAGTAGAGGGATACCCTGGGCCAGCGGTGGGAGTAGTAGGGGGCGGTGAGGCCTCCGCGGCATCACAGCCGGCCACGAGAGGCAGGAGCACGCGGCACGACCAGCGCTGCTTTGGGCGGCTGGAGCAAGAAGACCAGAGGTTGAAGAAGCACTATGGCCGTTGGATGGACATCGTACGGTCACTGGAGCTAGAATCGTTTATATTGACTAAGTTGACAAAGCCCTCCGTCCTCGTCAACTTAGTAGTCCCACAAGTCAGCCACCCACTATGGCAGTTCCGGCAGCGCTGGGGGAAGAAGATGAGAGATTGAAGAAGAATGCCGTCCGTTGGATGTAAATCCAACGCCTTCTTAGGCTTCGACCTACTGGCCCACATGTCAGCCAGTCCATTTGTTTTTTAGTCCATTTGGTGGGCTGGGTGAAACAATGATGTAGCATCTATGCAGCCCGTTTAAATCCCATTTTCATTTTTCTCGAAATCCGTGAACTTGCTGGGCTGGGTGAAAATATCATGTTGGGCTAGACGGAGAAATGTTATAAAAACATAAACACATGATTGCACGCCAGTAAAATCTTTGCAAGCTTATGTACGCAATCACTAAGAGTTAACTTGCCAAGTTATATATAAACAATTATTATTATTATTTTGTAAGAACTTTCAACTTACGAAATAAAATATCATTTTAATTTGATGAGTTAATAGTACGTGGGGTATTATTATTTTTTAGGCTAGACGTGGGACAGTTGAGTTGGTTCTAGGGGAAAGTACTGGGAGAAAACTCAGTTTACATCGAAAAAGAAAGTGGGAGAAAATTCAGAGACCTGCTGGGTCCACCTGAGGAGGGGAATATGTTGGGAGGAAGGAGATTCAAAGCACGGCAGCCGAGTGAACTAGTTTTTTTACGAACAAGTGAACTAGTTTACATACATAAGCAAATAGCCACTAAAAAAAGCAATCAGGTTAATGGGTTCTTAAAAGAAATATTTCGGACAAAACAGATAATTACGACACATAGGCTAATGCATGAAACACTCAGATGATAAAGGTGCTTATAAACATATAAAGTACAACATCTAGACCTTCCTAGCACGCTTGATCATGACGCTGTGGATGTCCCTGTACTCGCCGGTTACGGGAAGCAGACACGCCCTCATGTCCAAGATGTGCCTGTACATGTCGTAGCATGCGTATGCGTCCCTGGCCGTGTAGGTTATGTAGGCTAGATTCAGAGGTACCTCCCATGTGTTCAGGTCGTCTTCTTTCATGTTGGCGTATCAGGGGTCGATGATGGTCTCACGAGGTCAACCACGTAGTCCTTCTCCTGCCCGTTGCTGATGATCTTGTATTGCTTCTGGATGTCGACAAGCTTGTTGCACCAGATGGCCGAATCATCACGTTCTTCCTTCTCTCCACCGTAGCGAAGGTGCAGTCGGCACTGCCGATGAAATAGGCGAATGCTCCAAAACCTGGTGCAGCCATAGGACTGAGGCGAGGCAGAACTTCACCGAGTCCGTATCGTTGGTGTACATCACATTCAACTTGGTGCAGCCATAGGACTGAACGGTGAACTCAAAGGGGAACTCCTTGCTGAAGTCCATATCCAGCAGGCTCACCCGTCGGATCGCCATTGGAGTCTCTTTGAGTGAACGAGTGTGTAGGCGGCGGCAGCAGTTCATTTTTCAGCTCTTGGGGAACTGGATTCAACAGTAAGCTGAGTGTGTACAGGCGACAACAGTTACTACCCCTCCCTCGTCCGCTGCACGCCCGGCAGAAGATGCACCCTCGGCCACACGTCGGTTCATGAGCGGGTCTGTATTGCTACTATAATAACCGGAGTTAGTGGTCACTTTACTTAAATTTAATTAGCTTTAATAGAAATTTATACTTAAAACAAGCAATGCATTCGCTCGTTCTATCAGTGCCACATGATCAACATGCACAACAATTAGAATTATTATTCTCAGGACGCACACGATAAGCACATTTGTCGCACTTTCACAAAGATAATACTACCAAGTTTGAACTGTTTGTTATGGTTGTTGTCCTCTGCATCATCATGCTGTGTTTCCCAGCTTGCAAGATTCAGAACCAACAAATAAGATCCAAATAATAAGTACAACAAAGATGCCTACACATCTCATTGATTGCCAGCTTGCAAGATTCAGAACCAACAAATAAGATTCAAATAATAAGTACAATAAAGATGCCTACACATCTCACTGATTCCTAGCTTGCAAGATTCAGAACCAACCCATTAGAGCCTTTTGATAAAGTGAATATCGGGATTAAATCCATCTTGGCTAGCCATGTCATACAATCGAAGAACTTGGTGAATGCTCTTGACCGTCACAACATCTGTAGTTGAGTATTCCTGTTTGCACAGCATGTTTGCACATCACAAACAAGGAGACAGGAGAGCATGATTTCGCTTTAATAGCGGCCTCCTTGAACTCAACCTTCAGCTCTACTTGGATGAGGTCTGCCTGGAGTTCCATGATTCAATTCATGCGCCTTTTTCTGCAGTTCACCTGCAATGAAGCAAAGATTGCATCATTCAGCTAGCAAGAAGTACTTGCTCTTGTGAGCTGGCAGGTTCTTCTTTAGTAGTTGCACTAAAATTGAGGAACATTAAGGTTGGCTGTCTGGCTCATGTAAGGTGCAACTATAATTTTCTTATCCTTTTGTGCAGTTCCACTAAAATAAAGTGCCATTGTGGTGACAGTGACGGCTCCATATTGCAAAGGCCAATAAAATGTTGCACGAGATTACCGGCAGAACTTGATGGAGATTTTGGAAACTCCAATCACCATTTTGTGCAGTTCCACCAAAATTGAGAGATGTTGCCCAAGACACTCATTCCAAAAAAAGTGTTTTGTGCAGTTCACCAAAAGGTCACAATAGCAACAAGGTGAAATGGATATCCCTATCTACACAAAAAGATAGAAAGTCAACAGTTGCTGGTCAATAAGAATATACGAAACATATACAAAATGAAAAGAAGCATCTTAATTATGTTCATGGCAATCACGCAAGGACAGTAGAAATTTTAAAACATCAGCAATGCTTCATGTTACCAGAAGCATTACGATCAACAATGAGATTCCTCAAATATGGGATTACTTTAATGGTGGCATTTCTTGTTTACCAGACACAGTAAATCAACAGCAGCTAAAGAGTTGGTTTAAGGGCATGGGACCATGGGGACACCAGGACACTCAACAGCGTAAATGAGCAACTTACTTATCATACTAGGGAAAACAGCAGGAGTGCCATTGTACTATGTGAGGGCAGCAAATCTAATCCTGGAGACCTTGTACTATGTGAGGGCAGCAAATCTAATCCTGGAGACCTTTTACTATGTGATGGAAGCAAATCTAATCCTGGAGACCTTTTACTATGTGAGGGCAGCAAATCTAATCCTGAGACCTTTTACCATGTGAGGGCAGCAAATCTAATCCTGGAGACCTTTTACTATGTGATGGAAGCAAATCTAATCCTAGACATACTCTGTTGACTTGTCCACCAGCCGCCACTTTCTATCCTTTTTTCAACCAATAATAGATCTGTTCCTTATCCAGTTTGTACTGCGTTTTCCCATTATTTCCCTTTTCAACCAAGAGACCGGTTGGGTATCCGGTCTCTACTACTTTCACCATATTATTTCCTCTTTGAATCAAGTCCTAGATTCATGCTACAACTTTCCCTCTTTCTTCGTTGTTTGAACAAAGCCCTAGATTCTAATGCATGAAGTAGCTTTACCTCTAATAATACTAAAAATTTAGGTGGCTTTGGAAGAGCTGATGGGAGTAGGAAAAGATGCACATGCAGACACGTGGGGAGCTGGGGCAGTAGAGCAAGGCCGCTTTCGAAGAACTTATACCTGAGGGTCGTCGGGATGTCGGCGGCGGCAGGTCGGATCTGCGGACAATACGGCAGGGAGGAAGAAGGGTCGGAGGACCTCCCGAGCCGGCCATGTGTCGGAGAGAACAACACGGGCAGAGGATCGGGCCCCTCCGACAGCTGTGGGTTTCCTCCCTCGGCGACGATGACCGCATGAACGATGCACCTTTTAGTCCTCTACACACACCGGCCGAAGGAATCCGGCCGGATCTGTGACCAACGGTGAGCAGAGAGAAAATGTCGCTACCGCTGTCTTGTCTATATCTGGAGAGGATGAGAGAATGAAGAGAGCAACCCTAGTAAAGCAAGCGCTCAAGCCCCTGCGTCCATATATAGTGGAGTGATTATCTTTTTTCTCTCCACAACAAGCGTTTCAATTTGTGTACATGGCATTAAAGAAAAGAAACTCTCTATTTAAGGTGACTACTGTATGACTCCTACTTACTACTAGTAGTACTACCGTATTGTTCACTTGTGCTCCCCGCCCCTCCATTCATTGAACAACCCCACGGGTGAATAAACATACAGTAAGTACTGTATTTATATAGAACGAACAAGCTCGAACTATTTTCGCGTAGTTAAAAGTTGAGGGCGGGGCTTTTCCTGGGAAGTATGCACGGCAGTTTTCGGGTAGGGCCAGAAGACTATTTTTTTTAAAAAAACTCCGAGACGGCCACATAGCATGGAGCCGACCCCAACGATTTTAAGCTTACAGGCACAGTACACGCTATCCTAGACTACTCTACACATGAAACTGCCACACGAGCGTCCGGGCTGCGCTTGGCTCTTCACCTCTTCGGGAAGTCAAACAATGATGGAATACTACTAAACTGGAGGAGTACTACAGTACGCTTCTGGCCATCTGACACCGATTGAACTGCTGCATGTCCACCGCATGCGGGAGGGAGAGCGTGTAGCGAAAGCTTCTCCTAGTCTTGCCAGCCACCACGCTCATGGGTGAGGGAGGGACGCTCCTGCCTTTGCGTGTATGACAGGTGGGCCCGACAGGTGTGTGGCCAACCTATCATACAGCCAAAGGCAGGTGCAGTTAAGTCCGCGAGGGAGAGGATAATCAAACTTCTCATTGATGTACAAGTTGACGCGACACATCAAAGCACTGCACTCGATATATTTCAATAATTTGCGTGTGTGACTCCCAGATGCAGAGGCCGAGGGTCATCATCCTCCTTTTCGAGAAAAAACAGACGCGTGTGTGAGAGGACGAGTGCGTGCATGCACCTCTTCTCTTCCTGTATAATGTACTACTAAACTCAGAGTACAAGTTTTTGTGGGTGGCACGATGGTGCATGTGAGAAGCCCCGAGAGATAGGTTTAATGCGTCTGAAAAAAGACAAGCCTAGAGCTCGCCACACGGCTATTCCTGTTGAACGCCCCATTGCTACGTCTTGAGCTTGCGTTGGTTTTCCCCGAAGAGGAAGGGATGATGCAGCAGAGTAGCGTAAGTATTTCCCTTAGTTTTTGAGAACCAAGGTATCAATCCAGTAGGAGCCCACGCTCAAGTCACTCGTACCTGCACAAAGCGATAGCTACTCGCAACCAACGCGATTAGGGGTTGTCAATCCCTTCACGGTCACTTACGAGAGTGAGATCTGATAGATATAATATTTTTGGTATTTTTGGTATAAAGATACAAAATAAAAAGTAAAATAAAAATAAAAAGCAAAGCAAGATTAAAGTGATGGAGATTGATATGATGAGAATAGACCCAGGGGCCATAGGTTTCACTAGTGGCTTCTCTCAAGAGCATACATATTCTACGGTGGGTGAACAAATTACTGTTGAGCAATTGACAGAATTGAGCATAGTTATGAGAATATCTAGGCATGATCATGTATATAGGCATCACGTCCGTGACAAGTAGATCAAAACGATTCTGCATCTACTACTATTACTCCACTCATCGACCGCTATCCAGCATGCATCTAGAGTATTAAGTTAAAAACAGAGTAACGCCTTAAGCAAGATGACATGATGTAGAGATAAATTCATGCAATATGAAATAAACCCCATCTTGTTATCCTCGATGGCAACGATACAATACGTGCCTTGCTGCCCCTTCTGTCATTGGGTAAGGACACCGCAAGATCGAACCCAAAGCTAAGCACTTCTCCCATGGCAAGAACTACCAATCTAGTTGGCCAAACCAAACTGATAATTCGAAGAGACTTGCAAAGATAACCAATCATACATAAAAGAATTCAGAGAAGATTCAAATATTATTCATAGATAGGCTTGATCATAAACCCACAATTCATCGGTCTCAACAAACACACCGCAAAAACAAGATTACATCGAATAGATCTCCACAAGAGAGGGGGAGAACTTTGTATTGAGATTCAAAGATAGAGAAGAAGCCATCTAGCTACTAACTATGGACCTGAAGGTCTGAGGTAAACTACTCACACTTCATCGGAGAGGCTATGATGATGTAGAAGCTCTCCGTGATGACGGCCCTCTTCCGGCGGAGCTCCAGAACAGGCCCCAAGATGGGATCTCATGGATACAGAAAGTTGCGGCGGTGGAATTAGGTTTTTGGCTCCAGTTTTGATCGTTTGGGGGTACGTGTGTGTATATAGGAGGAAGAAGTACACCGGAAGAGCAACAAGGGGCCCACGAGGCAGGGGGCGCGCCCTGGGGGGGCACCCTCGTGACCGCCTATTTTGTTCCTTGGAGCAGGGTCCAAGTCTCCTGGATCACGTTCGGTGAGAAAATCACATTCCAGAAGATTTTATTCCGTTTGGACTCTGTTTGATATTCCGTTTATCTGAAACACTGAAATAGGCAAAAAACAACAATTCTGGGCTGGGCCTCCGGTTAATAGGTTAGTCCCAAAAATAATATAAAAGTGGAAAATAAAGCCCAATATAGTCCAAAACAGTAGATAATATAGCATGGAGCAATCAAAAATTATAGATATGTTGGAGACGTATCAAGCATCCCCAAGCTTAATTCATGCTCGTCCTCGAGTAGGTAAATGATAAAAAGAGAATTTTTGATGCGGAGTGCTACTTGGCATAATTTCAATGCAAATCTTCTTAATTGCGGTATGAATATTTAGATTAGAAAGATTCAAGACAAAAGTTTATATTGACATAAAAAATAATAATACTTCAAGCATACTAATAAAGCAATTATGTCTTCTCAAAATAACATGGCCAAAGAAAGTTATCCCTACAAAATCATATAGTCTGGCTATGCTCCATCTTCACCACACAAAGTATTCAAATCATGCACAACCCCGATGACAAGCCAAGCAATTGTTTCATACTCTAACTTTTTCAAAACTTTTTCAATCTTCACGCAATACATGAGCGTGAGCCATGGACATAGCACTATAGGTGGAATAGAATGGTGGTTGTGGAGAAGACAAAAAGGAGGGGAAGATAGTCTCACATCAACTAGGTGTATCAACGGGCTATGGAGATGCCCATCAATAGATATCAATGTGAGTGAGTAGGGATTGCCATGCAACGGATGCACTAGAGCTATGAATGTATGAAAGCTCAACAAAAGAAACTAGTGGGTGTGCATCCAACTTGCTTGCTCATGAAGACCTAGGGCAATTTGAGGAAGCCCATTATTGGAATATACAAGCCAAGTTCTATATTGTAAAATTCCCACTAGTATATGAAAGTGACAACATATGAGACTCTCTATATGAAGAACATGGTGCTACTTTGAAGCACAATATATGAGACTCGCTATATCATGGTGCTACTTTGAAGCACAAGTGTGGAAAAAGGATAGTAGCATTGTCCCTTTTTTTGGGCCTTCTTTTTTTTCTTTGGCCTTTTTTTTAAATTTGGGATAATGCTCTATTGAATGATGATCATCACACTTTTATTTATTTACAACTCAATGATTACAACTCGATTCTAAAACAAAGTATGACTCTATATGGATGCCTCTGGTGGTGTATCGGGATATGTAATGAATCAAGAGTGACAAGTATGAACAAATTATGAACGGTGGCTTTGCCACAAATACTATGTCAACTACATGATCATGCTAAGCAAAATGACAATGATGAATGTGTCATGATGAACTAGATGGTGGAAAGTTGCATGGCAATATATCTCGGAATGGCTATGGAAATGCCATAATAGGTAGGTATGGTGGCTGTTTTGAGGAAGGTATATGGTAGGTGTATGATACCGGCGAAAGGTGCGCGGTATTAGAGAGGCTAGCAAAGGTGGAAGGGTGAGAGTGCGTATAATCCATGGACTCAAATTAGTCATAAAGAACTCATATACTTATTGCAAATTTCTAGAAGTTATCAAAGCAAAGTATTACACGCATGCTCCTAGGGGGATAGATTGGTAGGAAAATACCATCGCTCGTCCCCGACCGCCACTCATAAGGAAGACAATCAATAAATAAGTCATGCTCCGACTTCGTTACATAACGGTTCACCATACGTCCATGCTAGGGGAATCACAAACCTTAACAAAAGTATTCTTTAAATTCACAACTACTCAACTAGCACGACTTTAATATTATCACCTCCATATCTCAAAACAATTATCATGCTTCAATCTTTTCTTAGTATTCAACACACTCAAAAGAAAGTTTCACAAATCTTGAATACCAAGCATATTATTATTAAGCAAATTACCATGCTATTAAGAGACTCTCAAAATAATTTAAGTGAAGCATGAGAGATCAATAGTTTCTTTAAAACAAATCCACCACCGTGCTCTAAAAGATCTAAGTGAAGCACATAGAGCAAAACTACTTAGCTCAAAAGATATAAGTGAAGCACATAGAGTATTCTATCAAATTTTAATTCATGTATGGCTCTCTCAAAAGGTGTGTACAGCAAGGATGATTGTGGCATACTAAGACACAAAGACACAAATAATACAAGACGCTCCAAGCAAAACACATATCATGTTGGTGAATAAAAATATAGCTCCAAGTAAATTACCGATGGAAGTGGACGAAAGAGGGGATGCCTTCCGGGGGCATCCCCAAGCTTTGACTTTTTGGTGTCCTTGGATTATCTTGGGGGTGCCATGGGCATCCCCAAGCTTAGGCTCTTTCCACTCCTTGTTCCATGATCCATCAAAAGAATTCACCCAAAACTTGAAAACTTCACAACACAAAACTCAAAATAGAAAACTCGTGAGCTCCGTTAGCGAAAGAAAACAAAAGACCACTTCAAGGTACTGTAATGAACTCATTCTTTATTTATATTGGTGTTAAACTTACTGTATTCCAACTTCTCTATGGATTATAAACTCTTTTACTAGCCATAGATTCATCAAAATAAGCAAACAACACACGAAAAACAGAATCTGTCAAAAACAGAACAGTCTGTAGTAATCTGTAGCTGGCGCAAAATCTGGAAACCCAAAAATTCTAAAATAAATTTCTGGACGTGAGGACTTTATCTATTAATCATCTGCAAAAATAATTAACTAAATATCACTCTTCAAATAAAAATTACAGCAGTTCTCGTGAGCGCTAAAGTTTCTGTTTTTTACAGCAAGTTCAACAAGACTTTCCCCAAGTCTTCCCAACAGTTCTACTTGGCACAAACACTAATTAAACACAAAAAACACAACCAAAACAGAGGCTAAATAATTTATTTATTACTAAGCAGGAGCAAAAGGCAATGAATAAAAATAAAATTGGGTTGCCTCCCAACAAGCGCTATCGTTTAACGCCCCTAGCTAGGCATAAAAGCGAGGGATAGATCTAGGTATTGCCATCTTTGGTAGGCAATCCATAAGTGGCTCTCATGATAGTTTCATATGGTAATTTTATTTTCTTTCTTGGAAAGTGTTCCATGCCCTTTTTAATGGAAATTGAAATCTAATATTCCCTTCCTTCATATCAATAATCGCACCAACCGTTCTAAGGAAAGGTCTACCAAGAATAATAGGGCACGAAGGATTGTAATCTATATCAAGAACAATGAAATCTACGGGCACATAATTCCTATTTGCAACAATAAGAACATCATTAATTCTTCCCATAGGTTTCTTAATAGTGGAATCCGCAAGATGCAAGTTTAGAGAGCAATCATCAAATTTACGGAAATCTAGTAAATCACACAAAGTCTTGGGAATAGTAGAGACACTAGCACCCAAATCACACAAAGCATAAAACTCATGATCTTTAATTTTAATTTTAATAGTTGGTTCCCACTCATCATAGAGTTTTCTAGGGATAGAAACTTTCAACTCAAGTTTTTCTTCATAAGATTGCATCAAGGCATCAACAATATGTTCGGTGAAGGCTTTATTTTGACTATAAGCATGTGGATAATTTAGCACGGATTGCAACAAGGAAATACAATCAATTAAAGAACAACTTTCATAATTAAATTCCTTGAAATCCAATATAGTGGGTTTAGCAACATCTAGATTTTTATTTCTTTCAATCCCACTTTCATCAATTTTATAATTAAGATCTAAATACTCTGAATTTTTAGAACGCCTTCTAGGTAAAGGAAGATCATATTCAGTTTCATCAAGATTCATATTGCAAAATAAAGATTTAATAGGAGACACATCAATAACTTTTAGATCTTCATCTTGATTCTCATAGGTATTGGAAGAACACGCTTTAATAAAGGCATCTTTGGAAGCACGCATTCTAGCGGTTCTTTCCTTGCACTCATCAATGGAAATTCTCATGGCTTTGAGAGGCTCATTGATATCATGCTTAGAAGGGATAGATCTAAGCTTTAAAGAATCAACCTCAAGAGAAATGCTATCAATGTTTCTAGCCAAATCATCAACTTTAAGCAATTTCTCCTCAAGCAAAGCATTAAAATTCTTTTGTGAATTCATAAACTCTTTAACACTATTCTCAAATTCAGAGGGCATCTTATTATAATTTCCATAAGAGTTGTTGTAGGAATTCCCATAATTATTAGAAGGATTACTAGGATATGTCCTAGGATTAAAATTCCCTCTATAAGCATTGTTACCAAAATTATTCCTACCAACAAAATTCACATTCATAGATTCAATGTTGTTCTCAATCAAAGTAGACAAAGGCATATCATTAGGATCAGAAGAAACACTCTTAGTAGCAAATAATTTCATAAGTTCATCCATCTTTCCACTCAACACATTAATTTCTTCTATCGCATGCACTTTTTTATTAGAAGATCTTTCAGTATGCCATTGAGAATAATTAACCATAATATTATCTAGGAGTTTAGTAGCATCTCCTCAAGTGATTTCCATAAAAGTGCCTCCCGCGGCCGAGTCTAAAAGATTTCTAGAAGCAAAATTCAATCCGGGATAAAATTTTTGTATAATCATCCACAATTCAAACCATGAGTAGGGCAATTACGTATCATTAATTTCATTCTCTCCCAAGCTTGTGCAACATGTTCATGATCAAGTTGTTTAAATTTCAAAATATCGTTTCTAAGAGAGTTGATCTTAGCGGGAGGAAAATACTTAGAGATAAAAACATCTTTGCACTTGTTCCATGTATCAATACTATTTTTAGGCAAAGACGAAAACCAAGCTTTAGCACGATCTCTAAGCGGAAAAGGAAATAGCTTCAATTTAACGACATCATTATTGACATCTTTTTTCTTTTGCATATCACATAAATCAACGAAGCTATTCAGATGAGTAGCGGCATCTTCACTAGGAAGGCCGGCGAATTGATCTTTCATAACAAGATTCAACAAAGCAGTATTAATTTCACAAGATTCAGCATCGGTAAGAGGAGCAATCGGAGTGCTAAGGAAATCATTATTATTGGTATTGGTGAAGTCACACAATTTGGTAGTATCTTGAGCCATCACGACAAACAAGCAATCTAACACACGAGCAAACAAAAAGGCAAGCGAGCAAACAAGAGGCAAACAGAGAGGGAGGATAGGGAGAGAGAGGGCGAATAAAATGGCAAGGGTGAATTGACGGGGAGAGGAAAACGAGAGGCAGATGGCAAATAATGTAATGCGAGAGATAGGGATTGTGATGGGTACTTGGTATGTTGACTTTTTGCGTAGACTCCCCGGCAATGGTGCCAGAAATCCTTCTTGCTACGTCTTGAGCTTGCGTTGCTTTTACCCGAAGAGGAAGGGATGATGCAGCAAAGTAGCGTAAGTATTTCCCTCAGTTTTTGAGAACCAAGGTATCAATCCAGTAGGAGCCCACGCTCAAGTCCCTCGTACCCGCACAAAGCGATAGCTACTCGCAACCAACGCGATTAGGGGTTGTCAATCCCTTCACGGTCACTTACGAGAGTGAGATCTGATAGATATAATATTTTTGGTATTTTTGGTATAAAGATGCAAAATAAAAAGTAAAAGCAAAATAAAAAGCAAAGCAAGATTAAAGTGATGGAGATTGATATGATGAGAATAGACCCGGGGGCCATAGGTTTCACTAGTGGCTTCTCTCAAGAGCATAAGTATTCTACGGTGGGTGAACAAATTACTGTTGAGCAATTGACAGAATTGAGCATAGTTATGAGAATATCTAGGCATGATCATGTATATAGGCATCACGTCTGTGACAAGTAGATCGAAACGATTCTGCATCTACTACTATTACTCCACTCATCGACCGCTATCCATCATGCATCTAGAGTATTAAGTTAAAAACAGAGTAACGCCTTAAGCAAGATGACATGATGTAGAGAGATAAATTAATGCAAATATGAAATAAACCCCATCTTGTTATCCTCGGTGGCAACGATACAATACGTGCCTTGCTGCCCCTTCTGTCACTGGGTAAGGACACCGCAAGATCGAACCCAAAGTTAAGCACTTCTCCCATGGCAAGAACTACCAATCTAGTTGGCCAAACCAAACGGATAATTCGAAGAGACTTGCAAAGATAACCAATCATACATAAAAGAATTCAGAGAAGATTCAAATATTATTCATAGATAGGCTTGATCATAAACCCACAATTCATCGGTCTCAACAAACACACCGCAAAAAGAAGATTACATCAAATAGATCTCCACAAGAGAGGGGGAGAACTTTGTATTGAGATTCAAAGAGAGAGAAGAATCCATCTAGCTACTAACTATGGACCCGAAGGTCTGAGGTAAACTACTCACACTTCATCGGAGAGGCTATGATGATGTAGAAGCCCTCCATGATGACGGCCCTCTTCCGGCGGATCTCCGGAACAGGCCCCAAGATGGGATCTCATGGATACAGAAAGTTGCGGCGGTGGAATTAGGTTTTTGGCTCCTGTTCTGATCGTTTGGGGTTACGTGTGTATATATAGGAGGAAGAAGTACGCCGGAGGAGCAACGAGGGGCCCACGAGGCAGGGGGCGCGCCCTAGGGGGGGTGCCCCCACCCTCGTGACCACCTCTTTGTTCCTTGGAGCAGGGTCCAAGTCTCCTGGATCACGTTCGGTGAGAAAATCATGTTCCAGAAGATTTTATTCCGTTTGGACTCCGTTTGATATTCCGTTTATCTGAAACACTGAAATAGGCAAAAAAACAACAATTCTAGGCTGGGCCTCCGGTTAATAGGTTAGTCCCAAAAATAATATAAAAGTGGAAAATAAAGCCCAATATAGTCCAAAATAGTAGATAATATAGCATGGAGCAATCAAAAATTATAGATACGTTGGAGACGTATCACCCATTAACCGTAAGATATGCATACAACGGTGCCAGTTATTGCACGTACACAACAGTACTCCCTCCTTTCCGGTTTATAGGGCTTAATTCAAAATTCTCACCAACCAAGATGGTGAGTGGTGGAATATTTTTTGTAGTTTGCAAAAGCACCTAATTAGTTCTCTTATTTTTCTCAAAAAATTATGTTTATCAATGCATTAATTGCAATGCATGCATGCATAAAGTACATGCATTGGTCAATTTTCTCTTAATACTTGCATGTAGTGATTTAATGCACCTTGGAATCTGAACATGTGCTGGGGAACAACCAAATTGAGCCTTATAAAATGGAAAAACTAAAATTTTGAGATAAGCCCTATAAAACCAGAAAGGAGGGAGTAGAAAAAGAAGTACTCCATCCAGGAATAGTACCGCACTTTGAAATTAGAACCGTCAATAAATTTTGAGCTTGTGTCTCGTCACATTCCAAATTACTCCACACTATATTGAATTGCAAACCTGTTCACACCGATCACAACCTAAATGGTTTCCCACTTAGGAGCGTATTAGTACTCGGTTATAAATACTAGTATGCCAAGATGACTGCACATTCCTCCTCAACTCCTCATCCACAAAAACAAACAAGTCATTCAGCATCCTTCCCTTGCGTCTGCCATGGCCAGCGTGAGTTCTGGGTCGAGAGATTGCCACCAGGGAGAGGCGAGCATGGAAGCGGAAGCACGAGAGATGTCCCGCCTTGCCGCGAGAGCAGCCGACATCTCCCGCCGCGCGGAAGTAGCAGCACAGAGGTCCCGCCGTGCCGTCGATACAGCAGACTAGTCTGGCCGCACCGCGGAAGCAGCATAGATGTCCCGCCGCGCCACGAATGCAGCAGAGATGTCCCGCCGTGCCGCGGCGGCCTGGGAAAATTTCTCGCGGGAAGGCGACGACTGTTACAGGCGCATGCATGCGATTGTCCATAGCCAGATGGATCAGATCTCTGGCTGGGCGAGGTTGCAGGACAACATGAAAGCCTCGTTTGAACAGGCTACCGACGTCATCCGGCAACTAAGGGAGGGCAATGAGAGGCTCCGGGCCGAGCATGACCTGCTGAGGGAGAAGATCGTCCGAAGTGCAGACCAGCAGGAGGAGACCAGTGCCTTGTTGAAGAGGACCGGCGTCATCGTCAAGAAACTTATGGACGAGAATGACATGCTCCGCAACGAGCGCTAAAGGCTGGTGGAGGAATCCGTGGATGTTCTCAAGCAGTGTCTTAAGGACACGAAAGAGCTCATCGCCGCTCGCCGCGGAGACTAGTTTCCTGGTTTCTTTTGATGTAATAATCGGTTTAGGATGTGGATTGTGTCGTCGGTTGTGAAATGTTGGGTTCTAGCACGGATGTTTGGCCTTTGTTGGCCTCTTGGGATGTTGCGATTTCAATCTGGTAGCTTTTAGTCCTTCGTGTTAGGCTGGAGTTGTGCTGAACTTCTTGTGAATTGTGGTGGTTTTCAGTAATGAAAATCGGAAGGGGCAAGCCCTTCTTTGATCAATTTTTTAATCGTCCTTATATATTCATCAGTCTTGATATAAGTCGCAGTAGATGCTATATAGGTCCGTCGGATCTTACATCAAGATCCGTGCTTTCAGATTTTCTTTTTTCTCTCTTAAATATCAGTCGAGTGAGACATAGACACACCATTAAACAGAGGCTCGGGTGCCATTAATGGGGACCTTGGGAGAGAGGTGGACGGCAGATGGAGGTCAAAGGGCTCTCCTCCCGATAAGCACGCGCAGGGGTCTGATCGCACACCTCTCGTACTCAAATAGCTACCCTGCACGGCGCCTCCTAGCTAATAAAAAATGGGGACGCGTGGCGGCACGTAAATGGTACTAGTAAGTAGAACGCCCACGGTTTCAATAATACTTGTGTTTCCGATTGTAACGTGACAGCACTTGTTCCAAAATGAGTTTGTTGATTGTTAATGTGTGCGCCTTCGCAAATCGGACTGCAAATTTACCACAGCATGTTGGTGCCATGTCATGGCACCAAGCCAAGTTTCATTATTTTCATGCGTATTTTGGATTTACAGGAACTAAAAAACTAAGTTTCTCAATGTTTCCAACCCAGCCACGACGCCTAGAATTTTGAATTTCATTCCCATTTCTTGCATGGAACCTAGAAATTTACCCGAGGACACACATGTGATTTTTCAACCAACTTTGGTGCACTGGAACATGTGCTTGTATTTCAAATTTGAATTATGCACACAAAGGTGACACGTTCGCTTCCAGAACCACGAGCCTTCTTGAGAGAAGCTCCGATTTGCAAGAAGCTTATACCAAAATTTGTTCCTATTCGACCAATTTTTTTACCACAGTGTGGTACTACCATGACATGACACCATGCCAAGTTTCATGATTTTAAAACCAAGTTTCTCAATGTTCTTGACCGAGCCACGATGCCCAGATGTTTGAATTTTATTCTCATTTTTTGCATGGGACCTACTCCCTCCTTCCATCTATATAGGGCCTAATGTGTTTTTCAAGACAACCTTTGACTATTGACAAGATTAATAGCACATTAGATGTATACTATGAAAATTATATTATTGGAAGCTCCTTTGACATACAAAATTGAAGGTATGCTTTGTGTAAGTTGCATGTCATATATTATTGCTCTAACGTTTGGTCAAAGTTAGCCTTGAAAAACGCATTAGGACCTAGATGGAAGGAGTAGAAATTCACCCGAGGACACAAATGTGATTTTTCAACCAACTTTGGTGCACGGGAGCATGTGCTTGTAGTTCAAATTTGAATTATGCACATTAAATGACCAAAAACTCAATTAATGTGTAAATAAGGCCAAACGAAGCCGAAATAATTCCAAAATTTAACAGGGCACTCATGTAGTTCTATGTTGCCTTTGTAAATAAACTCAAGGGGGACAACGTATATCGTTTCGCACTCAAAGGTGGCACGTTCCCTCTCAGAACCACGAGCCTTCTTGAGAGAAGTTTCGGTTTGCAAAAGCTTATACCAAAATCTGTTCCTATTCGTCCAATTTTTTTACCACAACATGGTAGTACCATGACATGACATCCATGCCAAGTTTCATGATTTTCAGATGTGTTTTGGATTTACAAGAATTTTAAAACCAAGTTTCTCAATGTTCTTGGCCAAGCCACGATGCCCAGATGTTCTAATTTTATTCTCATTTCTTGCATGGGACCTAGAAATTCACCTGAGGACACAAATGTGATTTTTCAACCAACTTTGGTGCACGCGAGCATGTGCTTGTAGTTCAAATTTGACTTATGCACATTAAATGACCAGAAACTCAATTAATGTATAAAAAACGACAAACGAACCCGGAATAATTCCAAAATTTTACAGGGCACTAATGTAGTTCTATCTTGCCTTTGTTAAGAAACTCAAGGGGGGCAGCGTATATCGTTTCACACTCAAAGGTGGCACATTCCCTCTTAGAACCATGAGCTTCCAAATCGGCCCAATTTTTTTGCCACAACATGACACCATGCCAAGTTTCATGATTTCCAGGCGAGTTTTGGATTTACATGAATTTAAAATCAAAGTTTCTCGATGTTCTCGGCCGAGTCATGACGCCCAGATGTTTGAATTTTATTCTCATTTCTTCCATGGGACCTAGCAATTCAACCAAGGACACACATGTGATTTCTCAACCCACTTTGGTGCACCGGAGCATGTGCATGCAATTCATATTTAGATTATGCACATTAAAAGTTCAGAAACTCAATTAATGCATAAAAAGGCCAAATGAACCCGAAATAATTCCAAAATTTAACAAGGCACTCATATAGTTCTATGTTGCCTCTGTAAATAAAATTAGGGGGGAGGCAACGTATATCGTTTCGCACACAAAGGTGACACGTTCCCTCTCGGAACCACGAGGCTTGTTGAGAGAATCTCCGGTTTTGCAAGAGGCTTATACCAAAACTTGTCCCAATTCAGCCAAAAATTATACGTATGAAAATAGGGTTTAGATTATCCCAAACATCTCGCTATCTAGACCAATAATGTACTATGATTTGAATTCAACATAAAATGGATACAAATATTTGAATTGGAGAGCATATGGTACATGTAGTTCATAGTGAAATATGACTACTGCTATATGTATGTTTTTTGTTATCAAGATAATATTTAAATTATTGTATAACTTGACAACAATCGTATTCAAATAAGGAAAATTGATTCAAATTTAGTCCATATGGTAGACGATAATATATATGTTCACATGGTGGAGTAAAATGTTCATATATGATGGAAGATCAAAATGTACGACTACATCAATTATAAACCGCAAGGTCACCTAACGATATATTCGAATTCAACATAACGTGGATTCAAAAATTGAAATTCGAGATCATGGCATCTGTAATAATATAAAAAGGGACATTACTCTTTCTTTGGTGGGAATTGATTTGTTTTTTGTTGTTATTGAGGGAAGTGCGAATCGATTTGGCACTGTGCAGGGTAATCTTGTTCTCCCGATTTTTTTTACATTTTTCTTGTAGTTTTTTCAATGGCATCTATAGCAATATAGTAAAAGGGGACATGAATCTCTTGTGTCTTGTATGAATTGTTTTTTTACACGTTAAATTTGTTCTGCCGAACAAGGAATCTGCACCTTGTTATCCCGAAACTTTCAAGCTCGAGTATCTTTTGTCTCACCTGCTTTGAAACTCCCGCTTCTTCAACCCGCGCCGTGCCTTGTTATCCTGAAATTTGGACGCGCGTGAGAACTCCCTCCTCATCCGAAATCGCTCCCGCAGCCCAGACACGCGAAATCCCCCTTCTACCCCTCAGCCAGAAATGAAGCTCCACCTCGCGGTGTCAAAACCGGTGGGGGTACGCTGGTAACTTACCCTACATTTCGGACAAGCGCGTCCCTAAGCTTCGCTCCCCCTCCCCCTTCACCCCCCATTCGTACACCGAGGCTGCCAAAACCCGCGAAACCCCATGCTCCTCCGTCGGCCTCCCGACCGCCGCCCAGCCGGAGACTCTTCCCCGACTACGTCGTCCACCACAATAGCTCACCGTCCCTCATCCACCGCACCGGATGAGGATCCGTTGTCGATCTCGTCGTCCCGCCAGATCAGCCACCCCGTCCTCCACCTCCAAGGAGCTGCCCCGACGTTCGCCTCGTCTATCGCGCCACCTCAATTCCCACAGCACTATCTTGACCTGCCCCACCGGAAGCGCAGCACCCTCACCAATTCCTCCGATGAAGCCGAGGCCAACTCGGCGCCACCAAGGAGGTTCTGCACTCACCGCTGCATTTTATCTTTTATTCGATCTCAAGGGGCTGTCGGTGCTCGATACCGAGCAGAGATGGTGTGTCTCCATCGACGGCACCGTCACCGGCCACATCATCCACGGCGTCTCCCCCCCATGTCGTTGCTTCCTCGACGATGACTTCCACAACGGCACTAGCTGCAGCTGCTCCGGCTCTCGCTCGCGCTGCGGCTCTGTTCTTGCTGTCAGTCGCGCTGCTGCACTGCTCCTGATTTCATTCATGCTGCTTCTCTGCTCTTGCTCTCGCTTGCGCTGCTGCTACTGCTGCTGTTGCACGACCTCCGGCAGCTACATGAGTTGCTACTTAAGCACTCGCTCGCGGTGCTACTGCACGACTTGCTCTCTGCTAGTGCGTTCCCTGCTCGAGCGTCTGCTGGTTTAGATCACTGCTTCTCTGCTACTAGTGCTCGAATGCCCTAAACATCTATTGCAATTCTCTTTTACTAGTTCAATCAGTTTTGACAGTAAAATTCAGTTTCGACTGTGAAGTTCATTTTCTTCAGTTAAGTTCAGAGTGAACAGTACTTACAACATCTGTCGGAGCGGCCCTGGCGTGGCTGATGTGTTTTACATCTAGCACCTTTTGGTGATGTATTTTACATCATCTATTGCAGATGATATTAGGGTCCCACTTCAGATTAACGTTGTCTGTCTTGTCATGCTTCAGCCTCGTCGCCGTACACCTTAGCGGAGCTGCTCCAACGACGAAAATGTCCATCACAGCAGAGCAGTACCCTCAGCGCCATTTCCAGAGGCCTCAGATCTTCTTCCCCGCCTCCGACAATCACACCAGCATCATCACCATCCTCCACGCCCAACCCAATGATGCTGAGGTCCACAAGGCTATGCCAAAGAGGTTGTACACTCGTCGCATCACTTTGTTTCTCCATTCCTCTGTTCTTCCAATTCATGTGAGCCAAACACCCAGGTTGACTGAAATCCTATGTTTCCAAATGCTCTGTTTTGCATGTGCATTCCTATCCTATTCCTGTGTTTTCCCTGTCCCTGCGTTTATAGAATCCTCCAATTCTAAGGAGCCCTTACAGATTTACTTCATTTTCAGATAGGCGTCAAAGAAAACTCTATGTGTTATGTCCTGCTCCTGCCGTGCCGTCATCCACCCCACTTGAGGCGCACCATCGACAGAAGCGTTCACTTCAGCAGAGATCCCCCCTGCAGACTTCCTTTCGCCGCCTCAGATCATCTTCCCCGTTGCCGGCAGCCATCCCAACTGCATTACCATCATCGACTAAGCAGATGAACCTGAGGACTACAAAATTCTGGAAGAGAGGTCGCAGCCTTTCGTGTTTGCTTACGTTATACATCGGTTATTATTACCTGCTACTTTATCGTTCAATCTTGAGTTTTTAATTGCCCATGGGTCTCATATTGAGCCAACAACGAATAGTATCTGTCTACTATCTGGTTCATCTGGGGTCTTCTATGTGGTTCATGTTGGGTGGGCAACAAACAATAGATGATCCATTGTCTATCTTTTTAAACTGAAGCTATAATCTACCTGCTATCATTAGTTTTGGATCCATCCACTCGTTTGCTACCATCAGTCTTGATTTTTGCATGCACCCCTTAGTCCTTACAAAATCTAACTATTTTTTATTATGCATGTCAGATATTGTACACAATCGTACTGAACATGTAGAGAAAAAGAGAAGACCGTTGCGTGCGAATATAATGTCATGCAGACGCTGCTCCATGGTGGGCGAAGTGCCCCCTCCTGCATTTCCAGATTGTATTCCAGAGGAAGATAACTGTTCAGATGGAGCCGACCATGCCTGTTTACCACCTGAGGTGTTTGCTCTAACCTGGCATGCTGATGTTGGTCATATCATGCATATGGTGCCTTGCATTGCTTACATTATACATCTTATATGTCATCAGCTTAGTTTAGATTTGCTTTGTGTGAATGCCACCTGTTTGGTTTCTATATCATACTCCCACCATTCCTAAATATTTATCTTTTTAGAGATTTCAACAAGTGACTACATACGGAACAAAATGAGTGAATCTACACTCTAAAATATGTCTATATACATCCGTATGTGGTAGTCCATTTGAAATCTCTAAAAAGACAAATATTTAGGAACGGAGGGAGTATATGAGAATTATGCAATGCCATCTTCTTTAGCCAGGCATCATATACGTGAATCATGCAATGCCATCCTGTGTAGCCAGTCATCGTATATGTGAATTGTATCGTGCCATATTTTTTCCATAATGTATTCCATTTGTTAACAATGTTTATACATTCATCTACTCTTCCTGTGCATCAGCCATTTGAGTCGGTCATGGGAAAATCTGGAGTGAAAACAAGGTCTTCTGAGCAGTCAGTGCTACCTGTCGATGCATATTTCTTACTGGTTATAGATAGCTCCTCAGAGGAGGATTTAGAGAGAGATGACCAGTCATATTCCCCCCCCCCCGAGGTGCATGCTCTAACTTGGCTGGGTTATATTGCTCATATCATGCATATGGTGTCTTGCATTGCCATGCCATCTGCTTAGATTAGACATGCTTTGTGTGAATGCCTCCTGTTTGCTTTCTATATTAGATATGTGAATTATGCAATGCCATGTTTTTTAGCCAGTTATCATATATGTGAATTATGCACCGCCATGGAGCTACGCATCATATATGTGAATTATCTCATGCCATCTTTTTTTTCATTACATATTGCATTTGTCGACAATCTGTGTATATTGAACTACTCTTCATGTGTATCAGCCATTCGAGCCGGTTATGGAAAAATCTGGAGTGAAAACAAGGTCTTCAGAGTAGGCAATGGTACCTGTTGAAGCATATATCTCGATGGTTACAGGGAGCTCCTCAGAGGAGGATTCAGAGACAGATGACCAGTCCTATATCCCACCTGAGGTGTATGCTCTAAGTTGCAATGTTTATATTTCTCATGTGATGCATATGGTGTCTTGCATTGCTTAGTTTAGACATCATATGCACAATATTGAATTCTATCTGCTTAGTTTAGAGATCATACATGCGAGTGCCAGCTGCTTAGTATATGAATCAATTATGTTAATTATATCATGCCATCCTGTATACTTAGACAACATATATGTGAATTATTTCATCCCAACCTACTTTAGAAAGACATCATATAGTTTTGTCATGTCATCTTGTTTAGGTACTCATCATATGTTGAATTATGCCATTATATCTTGTTAAGTTATCCATCATATATCTGAAACTGTGTCATGCTATCCTGTTTAGTTAGGCATCATATATGTGAAATTGTGTCATGCTGTCCTGTTTGGTTAGACAACATATATGTGAATTACCACATCTGTCTATCATACAATGTCTGTACGTTCAATTTCTTTTCTTGTTTATCAGCCATTTGAATTGGAGGGGGTGATGGCAGTATCTAAGGGAGCAAAAACCCGTTCTTCATAAAAGACAGTGCTACCCGTCAATGCAGATAGAACCATGGTTGTATTGGCCCACAAACTAGCCCCACCACACATAATCGAGACTCTTCCAGATTGCACACTTACACCATTGGGCAGAGAACCAGCTACAACCCATCTAACCGCAACCCCAACGGATAGTAACCCACTTATAGTTGACAAAGCACCATGTCCACCACAGAGTACCCCCACACGAGCAGTTTGTAAAGCTACTGCAGTGCCCAAAGCATGAAGACCACCACAGCTAACCCAAACTCCACGTTTAAAGCAGAAGAGCAACTATTCTCAGGTCAGATTCCGTAGCTACGGTCCATACTCCTTTGCTGTTGCATCACTGTATTTACTCATACCAACTAATTTCGAATTTGAAGGATCCAATTGAAACTCCAATGGCGCAACAGGTATGTTTTAAACCTATTTCTTTAACTGGATTGCTGTTCTAACTTCTTGCTCTATGTTGATTTCAGTTTAAGTTGTATAAACAGTTATGTTCTCATGTGATGCACATTACAAGTGCTGCCAATGCTGTGTAGTTTCTCACACTTATATTCTGTCTATGCTGCTGTGTCTTAAAAATATATGAGTTGAACTGTGTCTCTATCTTGATTAGGGAACATAAACTAGAATGATATGGACAATACAGTGACCATAGTACATAGATATATGTTTGTTTTATCCTGTTATCCTGTCCACCTTACTACTGAACCGGTTTACCAAAATGAGTTTCGTATACTACAAGCTAAACATGTGATGTGTCTGCTTGTTTCTCTTGTAGTATGCAGACAGAATATTGGAGAAGAGCACCCCACTATGCAATGGTAGAGAAAGTAATGTAGATAAGGTTCAAGATAGTGAGACAACCCTGTTGGTCTCCAAGAAAGGTGATAAAAACGATCTTGTAGAAAGTGAGAAATAGTCCTGCGTTGATGTAGTGTTCAAGTTACTGGCCAGTACCGCTGGCACAAGCTCTTCGAACTCGCTCCCTGAATCACTTCGGCTTCTTCAGTCTCAGCTACAAGCTGAAAGGCATCAGTCAGCCGTGCTGCAGCAAGAAGCCGAAGGACTGAGGAAGTCCCTGCAGAATTCAGATGCGTACTTTCTTGTGCAACAGCAAGCGCTGGAGGATTTAAGTGCCAAACAAGAGAAAGTTAATAAGCTTGCTAAGCATCTTGCTAGCATTATGGGTACCCAGGATATTGTTTCTTGAACTCTTCTGAAGTGGTTTTAGTTCCGGACTTGTTTTGCTGCGGTGTTTATATGCAGCTTTGTTCCCTATATTTGCACTGGTGGCGAACTTTGATGCCCAGTGGATGTAATATGTGTAATAGCCGTGATAGCTGATATGTCTCCAACGTATCTATAATTTTTGATTGCTTCATCCTATATTATCTACTGTTTTGGACTATATTGGGCTTTATTTTCCACTTTTATATTATTTTTGGGACTAACCTATTAACCGGAGGCCCAACCTAGAATTGCTGTTTTTTTTTTGCCTATTTCAGTGTTTCGAAGAAACGGAATATCAAACGGAGTCCAAACGGAATAAAACCTTCGGGAACGTGATTTTCTCACCGAACGTGATCCAGGAGACTTGGACCCTACGCCAAGGAATAAAAGAGGCGGTCATGATGCTCCACCGACTTGGACCCCCCTGCCTCGTGGGCCCCTTGATGCTCCACCGACGTACTCCTTCCTCCTATATATACCTACGTACCCCCAAATGATCAGAACATGAGCCAAAAACCTAATTCCACCGCCGCAACTTTCTGTATCCACAAGATCCCATCTTGGGGCCTGTTCCGGAGCTCCGCCGGAGGAGGGCCGTCATCACGGAGGGCTTCTACATCATCATAGCCTCTCCGATGAAGTGTGAGTAGTTTACCTCAGACCTTCGGGTCCATAGTTAGTAGCTAGATGGCTTCTTCTCTCTTTTTGGATCTCAATACAAAGTTCTCCCCCTCTCTTGTGGAGATCTATTCGATGTAATCTTCTTTTTGCGGTGTGTTTGTTGAGAACAATGAATTGTGGGTTTATGATCAAGTCTATCTATGAATAATATTTGAATCTTCTCTGAATTATTTTATGTATGATTGGTTATCTTTCCAAGTCTCTTCGAATTATCTGTTTGGTTTGGCCAACTAGATTGGTAGTTCTTGCCATGGGAGAAGTGCTTAGCTTTGGGTTTGATCTTGCGGTGACCTTTCCCAGTGATAGAAGGGGCAGCAAGGCACGTATTGCATCATTGCCATCGAGGATAACAAGATGGGGTTTATTTCATATTTCATGAATTTATCTCTCTAAATCATATCATCTTGCTTAAGGCGTTACTCCGTTTTTAACTTAATACTCTAGATGCATGCTGGATAGCGGTCGTTGAGTGGAGTAATAGTAGTAGATGCAGAATCGTTTCGATCTACTTGTCACAAACGTGATGCCTCTATACATGATCATACCTAGATATTCTCATAACTATGCTCAATTCTGTCAATTTCTCAACAGTAATTTGTTCACCCACCATAGAATACTTATGCTCTTGAGAGAAGCCACTAGTGAAACCTATGGCCCCCGGGTCTATTCTCATCATATCAATCTCCATCACTTTAATCTTGTTTTGCTTTTTTACTTTGCTTTTACTTTTTACTTTGCATCTTTATACCAAAAAATATTATATCTATCAGATCCCACTCTCGTAAGTGACCGTGAAGGGATTGACAACCCCTAATCGCGTTGGTTGCGTGTAGCTATCGTTTTGTGCAGGTACGAGGGACTTGAGCGTGGCCTCCTACTGGATTGATACCTTGGTTCTCAAAAACCGAGGGAAATACTTACGCTACTTTGCTGCATCATCCCTTCCTCTTCGGGGAAAACCAACGCAAGCTCAAGAGGTAGCAAGAAGGATTTCTGGCGTCGTTGCCGGGGAGTCTATGCAAAAAGTCAACATACCAAGTACCCATCACAATCCCTATCTCTCGCATTACATTATTTGCCATTTGCCTCTCATTTTCCTCTCCCCCACTTCACCCTTGCCGTTTTATTCGCCCTCTCTCTCTCTATCCGCCCTCTCTATTTGCCTCTTTTGCCCGTTTGCTCTTGTTTGCTTGTGTGTTAGATTGCTTGTTTATCGCGATGGCTCAAGATACTACCAAGTTGTGTGACTTCCCCAATACCAATAATAATGATTTCCTTAGCACTCCGATTGCTCCTCTTGCTAATTTTGAATCTTGTGAAATCAATACTACTTTGTTGAATCTTGTTATGAAAGATCAATTTGCCGGCCTTCCTTGTGAAGATGCCGCTACTCATCTGAATAGCTTCGTTGATTTATGTGATATGCAAAAGAAAAAAGATGTCGATAATGATGTCGTTAAATTGAAGCTATTTCCTTTTTCGCTTAGAGATCGTGCTAAATCTTGGTTTTCATCCTTGCCTAAAAATAGTATTGATTCTTGGAACAAGTGCAAAGATGCTTTTATCTCTAAGTATTTCCCTCCCGCTAAGATCATCTCTCTTAGAAACGATATTATGAATTTTAAGCAACTTGATCATGAACATGTTGCACAAGCTTGGGAGAGAATGAAATTAATGATACGTAATTGCCCTACTCATGGTTTGAATTTGTGGATGATTATACAAAATTTTTATGCCGGATTGAATTTTGCTTCCAGAAATCTTTTAGATTCGGCCGCAGGAGGCACTTTTATGTAAATCACTTTAGGAGATGCTACTAAACTCCTAGATAATATTATGGTTAATTATTCTCAATGGCATACTGAAATATCTTCTAATAAAAAAGTGCATGCGATAGAAGAAATCAATGTGTTGAGTGGAAAGATGGATGAACTTATGAAATTATTTGCTACCAAGAGTGTTTCTTCTGATCCTAATGATATGCCTTTGTCTACTTTGATTGAGAATAACAATGGATCTATGGATGTGAATTTTGTTGGTAGGAATAATTTTGGTAAGAACGCTTATAGAGGAAATTTCAATCCTAGGACATATCCTAGTAATCCCTCTAATAATTATGGTAATTCCTACAACAATTCTTATGGAAATTATAATAAGATGCCCTCTGATTTTGAATCTAATATTAAATAATTTAATTCTTCGCAAAAGAATTTTAATGCCATGATTGAAGAAAAATTGCTTAAGATTGATGATTTGGTTAGGAACGTTGATAGAATTTCTCTTGAGATTGATTCTTTAAATCTTAGATCTATTCCTCTTAAGCATGATATCAATGAGTCTCTCAAAGCCATGAGAATTTCCATTGATGAGTGCAAGGAAAGAACCGCTAGGATGCGTGCTTCCAAAGAGGCCTTTATTAAAGCGTGTTCTTCAAGTTCCTATGAAAATAATGATGAAGATCTAAAAGTTATTGATGTGTCCCCTATTAAATCTTTGTTTTGCAATATGAATCTTGATGAAACTGAATATGATCCACCTTTACCTAGAAGGCGTTCCAATAATTCTGAATCTATTGATCTTGATGCTAAATTTGATAAAAGTGGGATTGAAAGAAATAACAATCTAGATATTCCTAAACCAACTATATTGGATTTCAAGGAATTTAATTATGAAAATTTCTCTTTAATTGATTGTATTTCCTTGTTGCAATCCATGCTAAAATCTCCTCACGCTTATAGTCAAAATAAAGCGTTTACTAAACATATCGTTGATGCCTTGATGCAATCTTATGAAGAAAAACTTGAATTGGAAGTTTCTATCCCTAGAAAACTCTATGATGAGTGGGAACCAACTATTAAAATTAAAATTAAAGATCATGAGTTTTATGATTTGTGTGATTTGGGTGCTAGTGTCTCCACTATTCCCAAGACTTTGTGTGATTTGCTAGATTTCCGTAATTTTGATGATTGCTCTCTAAACTTGCATCTTGCGGATTCCACTATTAAGAAACCTATGGGAAGGATTAATGATGTTCTTATTGTTGCAAATAGGAATTATGTGCCCTTAGATTTCATTGTTCTTGATATAGATTGCAATCCTTCTTGCCCTATTATTCTTGGTAGACCTTTCCTTAGAACGGTTGGTGCGATTATTGATATGAAGGAAGGGAATATTAGATTACAATTTACATTAAAAAATGGCATGGAACACTTTCCAATAAATAAAATAAGATTGCCATATGAAACTATCATGAGATCCACTTATGGATTGCCTACCAAAGATGGCAATACCTAGATCTATCCTCGCTTTTATGCCTAGCTAGGGGCGTTAAACAATAGCGCTTGTTGGGAGGCAACCCAATTTTATTTTTATTCCTTGATATTTGATCCTGTTTAATAATAAATAAATTATTTAGCCTCTGTTTTGGTTGTGTTTTTTTGTGTTTAATTAGTCTTTGTGCCAAGTAGAACCGTTGGGAAGACTTGGGGAAAGTCTTGATTGAACTTGCTGTAAAAAACAGAAATTTTAGCGCTCACGAGAACTGCTGTCATTTTTATTTGAAGAGTGATATTTAGTTAATTCTTTTTGTACATGATTAATAGATAAATGCCTCAAGTCCAGCAATTTATTTTAGAATTTTTGGGGTTCCAGATCTTGCGATAGCTATAGATTACTACAGACAGTTCTGTTTTTGACATATTCTGTTTTTCGTGTGTTGTTTGCTTATTTTGATGAATCTATGGCTAGTAAAATAGTTTATAATCCAAAGAGAAGTTGGAATACAGTAGCTTTAACACCTATATAAATAAAGAATGAGTTCATTACAGTACCTTGAAGTGGTCTTTTGTTTTCTTTCGCTAACGGAGCTCACGAGTTTTCTACTTTAAGTTTTGTGTTGTGAAGTTTTCCAGTTTTGGGTGAATTCTTGTGATGGATTATGGAACAAGGAGTGGCAAGAGCCTAAGCTTGGGGATGCCCATGGCACCCCCAGGATAATCGAAGGACACCAACAATTCGAAGCTTGGGGATGCCCCGGAAGGCATCCCCTCTTTCGTCCACTTCCATCGGTAATTTACTTGGAGCTATATTTTTATTCACCAACATGATATGTGTTTTGCTTGGAGCGTCTTGTATTATTTGTGTCTTTGTGTTTTAGTATGCCACAATCATCCTTGCTGTACACACCTTTTGAGAGAGCCATCCATGAATTAAAATTTGATAGAATACTCTTTGTGCTTCACTTATATCTTTTTGAGCTAAGTAGTTTTGCTCTATGTGCTTCACTTATATCTTTTGAGCGCTATAATTTTGCCCTATGTGCTTCACTTAGATCTTTTAGAGCATTGTGGTGGATTTTTTTAAAGAAACTATTAATCTCTCATGCTTCACTTAAATTATTTTGAGAGTCTCTTAATAGCATGGTAATTTGCTTAATAATAATATGCTTGGTATTCAAGATTTGTGAAACTTTCTTTTGAGTGTGTTGAATACTAAGAAAAGATTGAAGCATGATAATTGTTTTGAGATGTGGAGGTGATAATATTAAAGTCATGCTAGTTGAGTAGTTGTGAATTTAAAGAATACTTGTGTTAAAGTTTGTGATTCCCGTAGCATGCGCGTATGGTGAACCGTTATGTGATGAAGTCGGAGCATGATTTATTTATTGATTGTCTTCCTTATGAGTGGCGGTCGGGGACGAGCGATGGTCTTTTCCTACCAATCTATCCCCCTAGGAGCATGCGTGTAATACTTTGCTTTGCTAACTTCTAGATTTTTGCAATAAGTATATGAGTTCTTTATGACTCATGTTGAGTCCATGGATTATACGCACTCTCACCCTTCCACCTTTGCTAGCCTCTCTAATACCGCGCACTTTTCGTCGGTATCATACACCTAACATATACCTTCCTCAAAACAGCCACCATACCTACCTATTATGGCATTTCCATAGCCATTCCGAGATATATTGCCATGCAACTTTCCACCACCCAGTTTATTATGACACACTCCATCATTGTCATATTGCATATCCCGGTACACTGCCGGAGGCATTCATATAGAGTCATATTTTGTTCTAAGTATTGTTGAGTTGTAAGAAAAATAAAAGTGTGATGATCATCATTATTAGACCATTGTCCCAAGTGAGGAAAGGATGATGGAGACTATGATTCCCCCATAAGTCGGGATGAGACTCCGGACGAAAAATAAATAAAAGAGGCCAAAGAAGCCCAAATAAAAAAAAGAAAAGAGGCCATAAAATAAGAAAAAGGCCAAAATAAAAAAATGAGAGAAAAAGAGAGAAGGGACAATGTTACTATCCTTTTGCCACACTTGTGCTTCAAAGTAGCACCATGATCTTCATAGTAGAGAGTCTCTCATATTATCACTTTCATATACTAGTGGGAATTTTACATTATAGAACTTGGCTTGTATATCCCAATGATGGGCTTCCTCAAATTGCCCTAGGTCTTCATGAGAAAGCAAGTTGGATGCACACCCACTTAGTTTCCTTTTTGAGCTTTCATATACTTATAGCTCTAGTGCATCCGTTGCATGGCAATCCCTACTCACTCACATTGATATCTATTGATGGGCATCTCCATAGCCCGTTGATACGCCTAGTTAATGTGAGACTATCTTCTCCTTTTTGTCTTCTCCACAACCACCATTCTATTCCAACTATAGTGCTATATCCATGGCTCACGCTCATGTATTGCATGAAGATTGAAAAAGTTTTGAAAAAGTTAGAGTATGAAACAATTGCTTGGCTTGTCATCGGGGTTGTGCATGATTTAAATACTTTGTGTGGTGAAGATAGAGCATAGCCAGACTATATGATTTTGTAGGGATAACTTTCTTTGGCCATGTTATTTTGAGAAGACATAATTGCTTTGTTAGTATGCTTGAAGTATTATTATTTTTATGTCAATATAAACTTTTGTCTTGAATCTTTTGAATCTGAATATTCATATCACAATTAAGAAGATTTGCATTGAAATTATGCCAAGTAGCACTCCGCATCAAAAATTCTCTTTTTATCATTTACCTACTCGAGGACGAGCAGTAATTAAGCTTGGGGATGCCTGATACGTCTCCAACGTATCTATAATTTTTGATTGCTTCATGGTATATTATCTACTGTTTTGGACTATATTGGGCTTTATTTTCCACTTTTATATTATTTTTGGGACTAACCTATTAACCGGAGGCCCAGCCCAGAATTGCTGTTTTTTTGCCTATTTCAGTGTTTCAAAGAAATGGAATATCAAACGGAGTCCAATAGGAATAAAACCTTCGGGAACGTGATTTTCTCACCGAATGTGATCTAGGAGACTTGGACCCTACGCCAAGGAACAAAAGAGGCGGTCACGAGGGTGGGGCGCGCCCCCTGCCTCGTGGGCCCCTTGATGCTCCACCGACGTACTCCTTCCTCCTATATATACCTACGTACCCCCAAACGATCAGAACATGAGCCAAAAACCGAATTCCACCGCCGCAACTTTCTGTATCCACGAGATCCCATCTTGGGGCCTGTTCCGGAGCTCCGCCGGAGGAGGGCCGTCATCACGGAGGGCTTCTACATCATCATAGCCTGTCCGATGAAGTGTGAGTAGTTTACCTCAGACCTTCGGGTCCATAGTTAGTAGCTAGATGGCTTCTTCTCTCTTTTTGGATCTCAATACAAAGTTCTCCCCCTCTCTTGTGGATATCTATTCGATGTAATCTTCTTTTTGCGGTGTGTTTGTTGAGACCGATGAATTGTGGGTTTATGATCAAGTCTATCTATGAATAATATTTGAATCTTCTCTGAATTCTTTTATGTATGATTGGTTATCTTTCCAAGTCTCTTCGAATTATCTGTTTGGTTTGGCCAACTAGATTGGTAGTTCTTGCCATGGGAGAAGTGCTTAGCTTTGGGTTTGATCTTGCGGTGACCTTTCCCAGTGATAGAAGGGGCAGCATGGCACGTATTGCATCGTTGCCATCGAGGATAACAAGATGGGGTTTATTTCATATTTCATGAATTTATCTCTCTACATCATGTCATCTTGCTTAAGGCGTTACTCTGTTTTTAACTTAATACTCTAGATGCATGCTGGATAGCGGTCGATGAGTGGAGTAATAGTAGTAGATGCAGAATCGTTTCGATCTACTTGTCACGGACGTGATGCCTATATACATGATCATACCTAGATATTCTCATAACTATGCTCAATTCTGTCAATTGCTCAACAGTAATTTGTTCACCCACCGTAGAATACTTATGCTCTTGAGAGAAGCCACTAGTGAAACCTATGGCCCCCGGGTCTATTCTCATCATATCAATCTCCATCACTTTAATCTTGTTTTGCTTTTTTACTTTGCTTTTACTTTTTACTTTGCATCTTTATACCAAAAATACCAAAAATATTATATCTATCAGATCTCACTCTCGTAAGTGACCGTGAAGGGATTGACAACCCCTAATCGTGTTGGTTGCGAGTAGTTATCATTTTGTGCAGGTACGAGGGACTTGAGCATGGCCTCCTACCGGATTGATACCTTGGTTCTCAAAAAATGAGTGAAATACTTATGCTACTTTGCTGCATCATCCCTTCCTCTTCGGGGAAAACCAACGCAAGCTCAAGAGGTAGCAATAGCCTAGCATAAGTTGCTTGCTTATTTATTTCCTTGTTGTCTTGTTTATTTGTTTGCTTGTAGTCAGTGCGGTTCTTTTTCCACGGTTTGCTAGTGGCTGCAATAACCTATTTTTTAAAACTAGGCCATAATAACCATGGGCTAATATTTACTGTAGTGACACTGGGCCTCCTACGGGCCGTAGAAATAGTGGGCCTTCTACGGGCCGTAGAAACAGTAGGCCTTCTACGGGCCGTAGAAACAATGGGCCTTCTACGGGCCGTAGAAACAATGGGCCTTCTACGGGCCGTATCATCAATGGGCCTTATACGGGCCGTATGATCGATTGACCAAACATGGGCCAATAACAGGCCACATTATGGCCGTAAACGGGCTAGAGTTGGAATCGTCCGTTCATGGGCCGACCATAACGGGCCATCGTTAATAGGCCGTATTTGATGACGCTATGAAAACGGCCCAACGTATTAACGGACCACAAACGGGCCGACTGTAACCACGGGCTGAATTTGGCCCACAAGCAGAAAATGACAGTAACAGGCCGTAAGTAAACAAATGCTGGAGATGAGCCCAATAATAAATGGGCTCTGAGAAGGCCGAAAGATAACATGGGCTGGAAACGGCCCAACGGAATAACGGGCCGTTAATGGGTATAAAGTGATACACTATTCATTATGGGCCAGTTTCACCATGGGCCATTAATGGGTGTAAAGTGATACACTATTCATTACGGGCCGGTTTCACCACGGGCTGTTAATAGGCCAAGAGTTACATAGGGCCTCATATGGACTGAAAGACGTCATGGGCCATACATGGGCCAGAAGTGAAAACGGGCTGGAATAATATTGGATGGCCCGGATGACGCTACTGGGCCTAATTCGGATAGGGCGTAACATGCCTTGGGTTAGCAGGCTGTAAATGGGCTATATGCGAACAGGCCGTTAACAGGCTTTCCATGGGCCGGCCCGCCACCTTTTGACCAAGTCAAACGGGCCGGCCTTTTCACAGGAATGGGCCTCTGTTGGGTCGTGCCACATGTCGACGTATCATAGGCGCCTTCTGTCCAATGAGTGGATGGCATCTGTCCCAACGATGAGCTGACACGTGTTTCCTCCAGCCAATGATGATTTTACACGTGGAAAATCCCCATTGGTCGGGGTTGTTAACAAGTTATCGGATCCAAAACCCGACCCGATAGCTTAACGATGTTCCATTACGGTGGATGCCATGTGTCGGTCACCCTTGACGAAAGCACTTCTATGATGCGTGATTTATCGTCATGGAAGTGCACACTTCCGTGATGATAATTTTGGTAATGTCATGGAACACTTCTACGACAACACAATTATGACTATCTTGATTCTGTCATAAAATCGTCATGGATGTACATGCATGACAAAAAACACGACCTACTGTGACAAACACGTATCATCACGGAAGTGTATTTTTTTATAGTGATGATAAATGTTTATTATTCATGCTAGAATTTTATTGACCGGAAACCTTAATACATGTGTGAATACATAGACAAAACACTGAGTCCCTAGTGAGCCTCTACTTGACTAGCTCGTTGATCAAAGATGGTTAAGGTTTCCTAACCATGGACATGAGTTGTCATTTGATAGCGGGATCACATTATTAGGAGAATGATGTGATGGACATGACCCATGCTTTAGCTTAGCATATTGATCGTTCAGTTTTATTGCTATTGCTTTCTTCATGTCAAATACATATTCCTTCGACTATGAGATTATGCAACTCCTGGATACCGGAGGAATAACTTGTGTGCTATCAAACGTCACAACCTAACTGGGTGATTATAAAGATGCTCTACAGGTATCTCCGAAGGTGTTTGTTGGGTTGGCATATATCAAGATTAGGATTTGTCACTCCGACTATCGGAGAGGTATCTTTGGGCCCTCTCGATAATGCACATCATAATAAGCCTTGCAAGAAATGTGACTAATGAGTTAGTTGCGGGGTGATGTATTATGGAACGAGTAAAGAGACTTGCCGGTAACAAGATTGAACTAGGTATGAAGATACCAGTGATCGAATCTCGGTTAAGTAACATACCAATGACAAAGGGAATAACGTATGTTGTCATTACGGTACGACCGATAAAGATCTTCGTAGAATATGTGGGAACCAATATGAGCATCCAAATTCTTCTATTGGTTATTGACAAGAGAGGTGTCTCGGTCATGTCTACATAGTTCTCGAACCCATAGGGTCCGCATGCTTAACGTTCGATGACAATTTTGTATTATATGAGTTATGTGATTTGGTGACCGGATGTTGTTCGGAGTCCCGGATGAGATCACAGACATGACGAGGAGTCTCGAAATGGTCGAGAGGTAAAGATTCATATATTGGACGATGATATTCGGACACCGGAAGTGTTTCGGGGGTACCGGGTACATATCAGGTCACCGGAAGGGGTTCCGGGCATCCCCCCGGCAGCTACATCAGCCTAGTGGGCCAAGAAGGGACAGACCAGCCCCTAGGGGGCTGGTGTGCCCCATGTAGGCCAAAATAAGGGGGAAGGAAAGAGGGGAAGAGAGAAACGAAGGGGAGCAATTCGGCCTCTCCCTTCCTTCTCTCCTCCCTCCTCCTTCCTCCCCCTCCGGATGAATATGGAAGGGAGGTGATAGCCCACAAGTATAGGGGATCGCAACAGTTTTTGAAGGTAGAGTATTCAACCAAAATTTATAGATTCGACACAAGGGGAGCCAAAGAATATTTGCAAGTATTAGCAACTGAGTTGTCAATTCAAGCACACCTGGAGATTAATTATCTCCAGCAACGTGATCAGTAGCAAAGTAATATGATAGTTTTGATAGTAGTAACAGTAGCAATGGTAACGATAATAGTGATAGCAGTAATTTTGTAGCAAGTGCAACAGTAACGATAGCAATAGTAACTTAGCAAGAACAATATAAGATAAATTTGTAGGCATTGGATCGGTGACTTGTTGGATGATATTCATCATGAGACAGTTATAACCTAGGGCTATATGGCACTAGGTCTAGTTCATCAATATAATGTAGGCATGTATTCCGTAAATAGTCATACGTGCTTATGGAAAGAACTTGCATGCCATCTTTTGTCCTACCCTCCCGTGGCCGCGGGGTCCAATTGGAAACTAAGGGATATTAAGGCCTCCTTTTAATAGAGAACCAGAACAAAGCATTAACACACGGTGAATACATGAACTCCTCAAACTACGGTCATCACTGGGAGTGGTCTCGACTATTGTCACTCCGGGGTTGCCGGATCATAACACATAGTAGGTAACTATAACTTGCAAGATTGGATCTACAACATGGATATAATGGTGATAACATAAACGGTTCAGATCTGAAATCATGGCACCTGGGCCCAAAGTGACAAGCATTAAGCATGGCAAAGTCATAGAAACATCAATCTTAGAACATAGTGGATACTATGGATCAAGCCCTAACAAAACTAACTCGATTACATGATGAATCTCATCCAACTCCTCACCGACCAGCGAGCCTACGAAGGAATTACTCACTACCGGTGGGGGGCATCATGGAATTGGCGATGGAGAAGGGTTGCTGATGATGAAGAACGAAGATCCCCGTCTCCGGAGCCCCAAACGGACTCCAGATCTGGCCTCCCAATGAAGAACAGGCGGTGACTGAGGGAAATATGCCCTAGAGGCAATAATAAAGTTGTTATTTATATATTCTTATATCATGATAAATGTTTATTATTCATGCTACAATTGTATTAACCGGAAACTTGATACATGAATGAATACATAGACAAACAGAGTGTCCCTAGTATGCCTCTACTTAACTAGCTCGTTAATCAAAGATGGTTAAGTTTCCTAGCCATAGACATGTGTTTTCATTTTAAGAACGGGAACACATCATTAGAGAATGATGTGATGGACAAGAACCATCCGTTAGCTTAGCACTATGATCGTTTAGTTTGTTGCTATTGCTTTCTTCATGACTTATACATGTTCCTATGACTTTGAGATTATGCAACACCCGAATACCGGAGGAACACTTAGTGTGCTATCAAACATCACAACGTAACTGGGTGATTATAAAGATGCTCTATAGGTGTCTCCGATGGTGTTTGTTGAGTTGGCATAGATCGAGATTAGGATTTGTCACTCCGATTGTCGGAGAGGTATCTCTGGGCCCCCTCGGTAATGCACATCACTATAATCCTTGCAAGCAATGTTACTAATGAATTAGTTGCGGGATGTTACATTACAAAACGAGTAAAGAGACTTGTCGGCAACGAGATTGAACTAGGTATGATGATACCGACAATCGAATCTCGGGCAAGTAACATACCGATGACAAAGGGAACAACGTATGTTGTTATGCGGTTTGACCGATAAAGATGTTCGTAGAATATGTAGGAACCAATATGAGCATCCAGGTTCCTCTATTGGTTATTGACCGGAGATGAGTCTCGGCCATGTCTACGTAGTTCTCGAACCCGTAGGGTCCGCACGCTTAATGTTCGATGACGATCAGTATTATGAGTTTATGTGTTTTGATGTACCGAAGGTAGTTCAGAGTCCCGGATGTGATCACGGACATGTCGAGGAGTCTCGAAATGGTCGAGACATAAAGATTGATATATTGGAAGGCTGTTTGGACATCGGAATGGTTTCAAATAAGTTCGGGCAATTACCGGAGTACCTGGGGGTTACCGGAACCCTCCCAAGGAGTCAATGGGCCTTAATGGGCCATAGTGGGAGAGAGGAGGAAGCGGCCAAGTGGGAGGCGCCCCCCAAGCCCAATCCGAATTGGGGAGGGGGCCGACCCCCCTTTCCTTCTCTCCTTCTCCCTCTTCCTTCTTCTCCTACTGAAACTAGGGAAAGGGGGGAAAGCTACTCCTACTAGGAGTAGGAATCCCCCTTGGGGCGTGCCATAGAGAGGGCCGGCCCTCCCCTCCTCCACTCCTTTATATACGAGGGAGGGGGGCACCCCATAGACACACAAGTTGACAGTTGTCTTAGCCGTGTGCGGTGCCCCCCTCCACAGGTTTCCACCTCAGTCATATCGTTGTAGTGCTTAGGCGATGCCCTGCGTCGGTAACTTCATCATCACCGTCATCATGCTGTTGTGCTGGAGAAACTCTCCGTCGGCGTCAACTAGATCAAGAGTACAAGGGACGTCACCAAGTTGAACGTGTGCAGATGATACGTATCCAACGTATCTATAATTTTTGATTGTTCCATGCTATTATATTATCTGTTTTGGATGTTTAATGGGCTTTCTTATGCACTTTTATATTATTTTTGGACTAACCTATTAACCGAAGGCCCAGTGCAAATTGTTGTTTTTTTGCCTATTTCAGTGTTTCCCAGAAAAGGAATATCAAACAGAATCCAAATGGAACGACCTTCGCGAGGATCTTTTTTGGAACAAACGCAATCCGGGAGACTTGGAGTGGAGGTCAAGGAAGCAACGAGGTAGGGAGGCGCGCCCCCACCCTCATGGGCCCCACGGAGCTACACCGACCTACTTCTTTCGCCTATATATGCATGCTGGGTCACCTCAAAAAAATATGCATGCTGGATACTTGTCTCACCTCTGTTTTCATGAACTTAATACTCTAGATGCATGCTGGATAGCGGTCAATGAGTGGAGTAATAGTAGTAGATGCAGGCAGGAGTCGGTCTACTTGTCTCGGACGTGATGCCTATATACATGATCATACCTAGATATTCTCATAACTATGCTCAATTCTGTCAATTGCTCAACAGTAATTCATTCACCCACCATAAAATACTTATGCTCTTGAGAGAAGCCACTAGTGAAACCTATGGCCCCTGGGTCTATCTTCATCATATTAATCTTCCAATACTTAGTTATTTCCTTTGCTTTTATTTTACTTCGCATCTTCATCACAAAAATACCAAAAATATTATCTTATCATATCTATCAGATCTCACTCTCGTAAGTGACCGTGAAGGGATTGACAACCCCTTATCGCGTTGGTTGCAAGGAGTTATTTGTTTTGTGCAGGTACGAGGGACTCGCGCGTAGCCTCCTACTGGATTGATACCTTGGTTCTCAAAAACTGAGGGAAATACTTATGCTACTTTGCTCCATCATCCTTTCGCCTTCAAGGAAATCCAACGCAGTGCTCAAGAGGCAACAAGAAGATTTCTGGAGCCGTTGCCGGGGAGTCTACGCAAAAGTCAACATACCAAGTACCCATCACAATCCTTATCTCCTGCATTACATTATTTTCCATTTGCCTCTCGTTTTCCTCTCCCCCACTTCACCCTTGCCATTTTATTCGCCCTCTCTCTCTATCCTCCCTGTCTTTCTCTATTCGCCTCTTTTCCGTTTGCTTGTCGCTATGGGTAGTCCCTTATCCACTTCGTAATCCCCTGAGTTTGAAGTCTTTCACTTCAAAAAAAGACAAGGTAAAACTTAAAAGATGCCTGATTGAGGATAATGGAGTCTTATCATAATTGTACCTTTGAAGTGAACCTGAGAATTTTGCTTCGCAATTTCTATGTTGGATTAAATATGTCTCATAGACAACTCTTGGATTGCGTTGCCAAAGGCAATTTTATTGAAATTGATCCCCATATAGAAGGTATAGTGGGAACACTACCTCAACAAAAGGGCCTCATCCCACCCAGGAAGGGACACAAGTTTTTGAAAAAATTTGTGAAGTTACTAAGATTTTACAGAAGTCTCTTGAACCTCTTAAGAACGTTAGCGGAAATATTCACCGCATGAATATGTTGATTACTCTTTGCAATAAGCGGTTGGATTCCTTAGATCTAAAAATTTCAGAATATGAAGGGAAACGTAAAGAACCTCCCGGATTCGAGCTTGATTCCGCTAAAAATTTGAAAACCAAAGATGGCAATACCTAGATCTATCCTTGCTTTTTATGCCTAGCTAGGGGCGTTAAACGATAGCGCTTGTTGGGAGGCAACCCAATTTTATTTTTGTTCCTTGCTTTTTGTTCCTGTTTAGTAATAAATAATTTACCTAGCCTTTTTGTTTGTGTTTTTGTGTTTAATTAGTGTTTGTGCCAAGTAGAACCGTTGGGAAGACTTGGGGAAAGTCTTGTTAATCTTGCTGTAAAAAACAGAAACTTTAGCGCTCACGAGAACTGCTGCCATTTTTATTTGGAAAGTTCTATTTAGTTAATTCTTTTTGCAGATGATTAATAGATAAATTCCTAAAGTCCAGCAATTTATTTTAGAATTTTTGGAGGTCCATATCTTGCGCTAGCTACAGATTACTAAAGACTGTTCTGTTTTTGACAGATTCTGTTTTTCGTGTGTTGTTTGCTTATTTTGATGAATCTATGGCTAGTAAAATAGTTTATAAACCATATAGAAGTTGGAATAAAGTTGGTTTAACACCAATATAAATAAATAATGAGTTCATTACAGTACCTTGAAGTGGTCTTTTGTTTTCTTTCGCTAACGGAGCTCACGAGATTTTCTACTTTAAGTTTTGTGTTGTGAAGTTTTCAAGTTTTGGGTAAAGATTTGATGGATTATGGAACAAGGAGTGGCAAGAGCCTAAGCTTGGGGATGCCCATGTCACCCCCAAGATAATCTAAGGACACCTAAAAGCCAAAGCTTGGGGATCCCCCGGAAGGCATCCCCTCTTTCGTCTACTTCTATCGGTAACTTTACTTGGAGCTATATTTTTATCACCACATGATATGTGTTTTGCTTGGAGCGTCTTGTATTATTTGAGTCTTTGCTTTTTTAGTTTACCACAATCATCCTTGCTGTACACACCTTTTGAGAGAGCCATACATGATTTGGAATTTGTTAGAATACTCTATGTGCTTCGCTTATATCATTTGAGTTATATAGTTTTGCTCTAGTACTTCACTTATATTTTTTAGGGCACGGTGGTGGAATTGTTTTATAGAAACTATTGATCTCCCATGCTTCACTTAGATTATTTTGAGAGTCTTAAATAGCATAGTAATTTTCTTAAATAATCCTAATATGGTTGGTATTCAAGAATAGTAAAAACTTTCTTATGACTGTGTTGAATGCTATGAGAAGTTTGATGCTTGATAATTGTTTTGAGATATAAAGATGGTGAAATTAAAGTTGTGCTAGTTGATTAGTTGTGAATTTGATAAATACTTGTGTTAAAGTTTGTGATTCCCGTAGCATGCATGTATGGTGAACCGTTATGTGATAAAGTCGGAGCATGATTTTTTTTATTGTCTTCCTTATGAGTGGCGGTCGGGGATGAGCGATGGTATTTTCCTACCAATCTATCCCCCTAGGAGCATGCGCGTAATACTTTGCTTTGATAACTTGTAGATTTTTGCAATAAGTATATGAGTTCTTTATGACTAATGTTGAGTCCATGGATTATACGCACTTTTCTTCCTTCCACCATTGCTAGCCTCTCTAATACCGCACACCTTTTGCCGGTATCATACACCCACCATATACTTTCCTCAAAACAGCCACCATACCTACGTATTATGGCATTTCCATAGCCATTCCGAGATATATTTCCATGCAACTTTCCACCGTTCCGTTTATTATGACACACTCCATCATTGTCATATTGCTTAGCATGATCATGTAGTTGACATCGTATTTGTGGCAAAGCCACCATTCATAATTCTTTCATACATGTCACTCTTGATTCATTTCATATCCCGGTACACCGCCGGAGGCATTCATATAGAGTCATATTTTGTTCTAAGTATCGAGTTGTAATTGTTGAGTTGTAAGAAAATAAAAGTGTGATGATCATCATTATTAGAGCATTGTCCCAGTGAGGAAAGGATGATGGAGACTATGATTCCCCCACAAGTTGGGATGAGACTCGAGACGAAAAAAGGGAAAGAAAAGAGGCCATAAAAAAGAGAAAATGCCCAAATAAAAAAATGAGAGAAAAAGAGAGAAGGGATAATGTTACTATCCTTTACCACACTTGTGCTTCAAAGTAGCACCATGATATTCATGATAGAGAGTCTGTCATTTCATCACTTTCATATACTAGTGGGAACCTTGGCTTGTATATTCCAATGATGGGCTTCCTCAAAATGCCCTAGGTCTTCATGAGCAAGCAAGTTGGATGCACACCCACTTAGTTTCTTTTGTTGAGCTTTCATATACTTATAGCTCTAGTGCATCCGTTGCATGGCAAGCCCTACTCACTCACATTGATATCTATTGATGGGCATCTCCATAGCCCGTTGATATGCCTAGTTGATGTGAGACTATCTTCCCCCTTTTTGTCTTCTCCACAACCACCATTCTATTCCACATATAGTGCTATATCCATGGCTCACGCTCATGTATTGCGTGAAGATTGAAAAAGTTTGAGAATGTCAAAAGTATGAAACAATTGCTTGGCTTGTCATCGGGGTTGTGCATGATTTAAATACTTTGTGTGGTGAAGATAGAGCATAGCCAGACTATATGATCTTGTAGGGATAACTTTCTTTGGCCATGTTATTTTGAGAAGACATGATTGCTTTGTTAGTATGCTTGAAGTATTATTATTTTTATGTCAATATTAAACTTTATCTTGAATCTTTCGGATCTGAATATTCATACCACAATTAAGAAGAATTACATTAAAATTATGCCAAGTAGCACTTCAGATCAAAAATTATCTTTTTGATCATTTACCTACTCAAGGACGAGCAGGAATTAAACTTGGGGATGCTTGATATGTCTCCAACGTATCTATAATTTTTGATTGCACCATGTTATATTATCTACTGTTTTGGACATTATTGGGCTTTATTATCCACTTTTATATTATTTTTGGGACTAACCTATTAACCGGAGGCCCAGCCCAGAATTGTTTTTTTGCCTATTTTAGGGTTTCAAAGAAAAGGAATATCAAACGGAGTCCAAACGGAATGAAAGCTTCAGGAACGTGATTTTCTCACTGAACATGATCCAGGAGACTTGGACCCTACGTCAAGAAATAAAGGAGGAGGCCACGAGGTAGGGGGCGCGCCTACCCCCCAGGCGCGCCCTCCACCCTCGTGGGCCCCCTGTTGCTCCACTGACATACTCCTTCCTCCTATTTATACCTACGAACCCCCAGACAATCAGATACGGAGCCAGAACCCTAATTCCACCGCCGTAACTTCCTGTATCAATGAGATCCCATCTTGGGGCCTGTTCCGGAGCTCCGCCAGAGGGGGCATCCATCACGGAGGGCTTCTACATCAACACCATAGACCCTCCGATGAAGTGTGAGTAGTTTACCTCAGACCTTCGGGTCCATAGTTATTAGCTAGATGGCTTCTTCTCTCTTTTTGGATCTCAATACAATGTTCTCCCCCTCTCTTGTGGAGATCTATTCGACGTAATCTTCTTTTTGCGGTGTGTTTGTTGAGACCAATGAATTGTCGGTTTATGATCAAGATTATCTATGAACACTATTTGAATCTTCTCTGAATTCTTTTATGTATGATTGGTTATCTTTACAAGTGTCTTCGAATTATCAGTTTGGTTTGGCCTACTAGATTGATCCTTTCTTTCAATGGGAGAAGTGCTTAGCTTTGGGTTCAATCTTGCGGTGTCCTTTCCTAGTGACAGTAGGGGCAGCAAGGCACGTATTGTATTGTTGCCATTGAGGATAACAAGATGAGGTTTTCATCATATTGCATGAGTTTATCCCTCTACATCATGTCATCTTGCTTAAGGCGTTACTTTGTTTTTAACTTAATACTCTAGATGCATGCTGGATAGCGGTCGATGAGTGGAGTAATAGTACTAAATGCAGGCAGGAGTCGGTCTACTTGTCTCGGACGTGATACCTATATACATGATCATACCTAGATATTCTCATAACTATGCTCAATTCTATCAATTGCTCCACAGTAATTTGTTCACCCACCGTAGAATACTTATCCTCTCGAGAGAAGCCACTAGTGAAACCTATGGCCCCGGGGTCTATCATCATCATATTAATCTCCTACTACTTAGTTATTTCCTTTGCTTTTTCACTTTGCCTTTATCTTACTTTGCATCTTTATCACAAAAATACCAAAAATATTATCTTAACATATCTATCAGATCTCACTCTCTTAAGTGGCCGTGTAGGGATTGACAACCCCTATTCGCGTTGGTTGCGAGGATTTATTTGTTTTGTGTAGGTATGAGGGACTCGCGAGCCCTACTGGATGATACATTGGTTCTCCAAAAACTGAGGGAAATACTTACGCTACTTTGCTTCATCATCGCTTCCTCTTCGGGGAAAACCAACGCAGTGCTCAAGAGGTAGCAGACGGCGAGTCGCTTTCGGCCATAATCCTGTGCTGCTCTCTTTGCAAAAGGCACAAGGATCGTTTACAAATATGCATGACTAACATGTAGTCGAATTGATCAGAAACTTAAATTACCAGCAGTCTCATGAACTCCGTCGTGAGCGCGTTCGTCTCCACACCGCTCCAACGGAGACGTACTTCCCCTCAAAAGGAAGGAACTTCGGTAACACATCCTCATTTTCACCGGCTCCACTCTTGGTTATCTCGTGCCTTTACTTGTGCAAGCTTTTGTGTTGTATCCTTAGCTCGCTTGTGTACTTTTTGTTGTTGCATCATATAGGTTGCTCACCTCGTTGCATATCTAGACAACCTACTTTGATGCGAAGTTTAAATTGGTAAAGAAAAGCTAAAAATCGTTAGTTGCCTATTCACCGCCCACCCTCTAGTCAACTATATCGATCCTTTCAATTGGTATTAGATCCTCGTCTCTTTACTAAGGACTTTGCCGCCCAAAGAGTATGGCTGAAACCGTAGACGGTGCAGAGGAACACTCTGATGTGAATCCAATCTCGTCTACGGCCGATGGGGGAACCGTGGTCTCTCGTGAGGAATTCAATGTGGCCTTGGACACATTAAAAACCTCCATGACAACCGAGGTTGAAAGCATGTTTAATAAATTCATAGAAGGGCTTAAACTATCCACTGCACCATTGAGAGTGGGTGATCCCACTAATAAGGTGACGGATGCTAACTCCGATAAGGGGGAAGCTACTAGTGATCAAGTTCCTTCTTCTAGTGGTAAAAATGGCACCGGCATCTTTGCCCATGTGGAACCTCCACTTGTTTATGGTGGACCGATTCCTTCCACTCATTTGAATCATGCCGGTCCTCCCCCCAAGATTGTGAAAAATGAGGACTTTGATTCTTGGGTCTATCGCTTTAAGCGTCATTTAAATCATGTGAATACTAATCTTTGGAGAATCATTGAAGAAGGTTTCTATCTGCATGACCGAAGCAACTTCACTCCTAGAGAAGCCGCGGATAATCAATTCAACGAGAATGCTCTCTTCATCGTCCAAGATGCAATTCCACCCGAAGATTTTCCTCATCTCCGGCCCTTCGCCATGGACAAAGATGCATGGCATCAAGTTGTTTCCCTCTACAAGGGAAGCACAAGAATTCAACGCTCCAACTATGAAGTGGTGCAAGATGAAGCCGATGAGTTTGCAATGAAAGAAGATGAAGAACCTCGTGAGCTTCATCGGAGAGTATCCAAACTCACGGTCTCACTTCAAGATCATGGGAGCAAGGACACGGATGACAATTGGATCAAGCGCAAATTCCTCAAGGCAATGATGCCTTGCCACAAGGCCATGTCCTCCGCCATTCGTCAAAGGCCAGACTTCCACACCTTGTCCTCAAGTTAAGTGTTGGATGAGTTTGTGGCCATGAGCATCTTGGACAAGACCGCCAACAATGTAGTGCTACATTCTCAAAGAGCAAAGAAGCCCAACCTTGCAATAAAAGCCAAGGTTAGTGTGGAAGAAGAGGATGAATAAGAAGAAGAGGAGAGCAACCCCGAAGGTACAAAGTATGCCTATCATGAATAGATGGCTCTTGCTTCAAGGCAATTTTGGAGCAAGAAAAACTCAGGGCCCAACTTCAACAAGAACAACTCAAGTGGCACGAAGGGCAAGAAATGTGTGAGGACTTGCTATAATTGTGGCAATGTGAGCCATTTTGTTGCGGAGTGCCCGTATGAGAAGAGGGAAGACAATGGTGGCAAGCTCATTCGAAAGGACAAAGCCAAGTCTTTCCCAAAGAAGAGAAACTTCACCAAGAAGACTCCTCCCAAGGCGTTGTTGGTACAATAAGAGTACAATGAGGATGATGATGATGAGGATGGTGAGTTGGTTGCCATGGCCTCCGTTGCCATTGCGACACTCCACGAGTGTCACTCTTCGACTCACCCAATGAGAGCATCACCTCCAAGTGCCTCATGGCTAAAGCCACCAACAAGGTAACCCCCAACATCAAAACTACCATCATTAATAATCCTTCTTTGACGTATTGCGAACATGATGGATCTAGTGTGGAGGAGAATGAGTTTGAGTCCTTTATGGGCAAACTCAAGGGTAAATCCAAAAAGCACTTCGTTGCTCTCTTGGAACAACTTGGTGAAGCCAATGACATGATCGAGGCTCACGAAGATACCATCACTAAGATGGAGAGTCATAGTCGTGACTATGCCGATGAGATTTTGATCTTTCCAATGCTCTTGAAAAAGAGCATGGTCTTCATTTGGCTCTTGAGGAGTCACACAACGATGATCACACTAAGTCAAAAAATCTTGATCATGCTATTGTTGTTTCTCGTGTGCTAAACTCCGAGAAGGCCAAGCTTGGTTGATCTTGCTAGACTCAAAGAGGAGTTTGACCTATTTGACAAGGTCACAAGGTCTTGAAGGGTACTCATGCTAGCCTCAGAGTCTCATGATCAACTTCAAGTAAAGCTAACCAAGGAGAAAGCCACATTTCCTCATATGGTGTTAATTGATAATGCAAATGCTACTAACCCATGTTGTGAGCATGTGCATCTTGTTGAGGAGAATGCTAAGTTGAAGGAGCGACTTGAGAAAGGCCTTGTTTCTTGCATACAAGGCGAGAAAAACCTCAACGACCTTTTGAGCAATCAAAAGGGAGTTGTGGCCAAGGAAGGGATTGGGTACGCACCCAAGTCCAAGAACAAGAAGAAGAATGACAAGGCCAAACGACCTCCCCCTCTCAAGCAAACCTTTGTGAAGAGGGAGAGGGTGCTACTAAGGAGAAGAAGAAGAACACTGTGAAGGGTGGTGATGCCAAGAAGGGAAACACTTCCCTTCCCAACCAAGCCGGCGACTTTAACCCTTCTTATGTGTTGTCCATGCTAGTGATGGACATGTTTATGCCAAATTTGTTGGCTTCTCCTTATGAGTACAATGATAAAAAAAAAAAAAAAAAAATGTCTTAATCCTCGCAGAGGGGTCACACGAAGACATGCTCTGTTTCCAATTTCATAGACTACCTCCTTGCGTTTTTAAGTCTGCATAACTCTTCTGCTTGGACTGAGCTACCTTCAGTCTATCTCGAATCAACTTAACATTCTCTTCTGACTCCTTGATCACATTTGGTCCAAACAACTGATGTCTCCAACTTCATCCCACACACTCTTGGGGTATCGCACATATCGAGACAAAACTCATATTCATTTTTTCCGAAATCCACTCAGTGGAGTATCCTTATCTTTTTCTAGGGGTCAATGGTTCTTACAGGGTACTACCACCCTTAAAATGCTCCAATATTTTATAGACCATATTTCTCATATCCTCAAAATGGTCAACATCCTTCCTCATAGAGTAACTCATAAAATCCAAATCAGTACCAACACTGCTAACTTTATTGATTCTCAAATTATTACAATCTCCTGTTTTTCCATTACATTCCTCAACTCAACACCTCAATATAAAGGAAAATGTCCTCACTACTACGACTATATTTCTCCTGTTACAAACTCAACTACTTATCACAAGTCCCCTTCTCCTTCGGACAATCTCTAGCAAAGTGCCCTGCTTTATTACAACTAAAACATATTACTTCTGACAAGTATCAAGGTTTCCTTTTTGGGCAACTGTTGAGGTAGTGCCCTGACTCCTTGCACCCATAACAGGTGACATGACTCAGATCCTTCCTGGAATCCAATCTACTTCTCTTTCTGGACTTTTCCATTCCAATCAGGGCTTCTATTTCCCGTGGGTCATACTCTACTTCCTCAGCCGGGAATTCTACTAGATCCCCATTCATACAATTCTGGGAGAGGTATCCTTATTCTCCACATGAATAGCAAGACTTGGTTTAGGGTTTAATTGGTTCCTCTTTGGGTGTGTCCTCCACCTCGTCCTTCATCGCAGGTTCTTTTAAACTTTCCATAAGAGCTCCTTTCATTGCTTCTTTCTTCTGTTGTACGGTCCTTCGTACCATGGAGTAAATGTGACACTGAGTAGGATAGTGGGTAGTTCCTTCACACAAGAAACAAGTGATCTGCCTAGTTGGGCATTCTTCAGCTGGGTGACTTCCTTCACATTTAGGGCATTCATCCTTGTGTTCTTTATGGTTGTGTCCGATTTCTCCACAAATCTTGCATGCACAAGTTTTCTTCATATCCTTTCCATAAGGCTTCAACTTCTGGGACACAAGCCGAGACTTTGGCAAAGTCAACTTAAATTCTTTCCAAGTGGTTACTCCTTGCCATCCATTGATGGTTTGGTACATCCTCCACCAAGTAGCAGCACCTCTTTCAAAGCATTGAAGAGCATGCTGGGCCATATCCTTTCCGACTATAGGGTTGTTCTCCATGTGATCCTCCATGTTCTGAATCCATCGGTCTGTCTCCAATTTGACTCATCGGTCTAGAAAATACAAGCTCATCTTCATTCATCCGCTATTGGGTCCATGGGTTTGGGGTGAGATAAGAGGGATAGAGAGGAATACACAAAATGCAAACAACAGTTTTGAAAAGACAGATTTTTGTTGTGGCTGTCGAAAAACATCAAACAAGTGACAGCTCACAATCGTCGCATCTAACGTAGGTATATAACAGGGGTTTGGTCTTCTAAAGGTCAATAAATCTTCAACGTCCCCAAACTCTTCAAGCCTTGTTCATGCCTCCAATGGCTTCTTTCGGTCGTGCTTGATCTTTCTCAAGTCCTTTCGCCAGATCAACTCTGTTGACGCGAAGTCTCTCGTGACATCCTTTAATATTCTGGAGTTGTATTCCAAACTTCTAGGTTTCAACATCCTTGGCATGAGCCATGGTCATACTGTCCTTCAGTTCCTGACAAATCTCCGGTATCTCAAGGTTTTACTTCTCTAGCTTGGCTGCTTTCAACTTCTGGTCTTAAGTTCTTCACGAAATGCTTCCTTGTCTAATACGACTTCCTGGAGCTCCACCTTAAACTTCTTGACGTACTACTCCAGATCCTGGTGATACACCGGCTAGGGCTAAAACTTCATCTTATGATAGGTGCTCCATCAGCCTTCTTCCATCAAATCCATTCTGAAGACTTGCATCCTTAACTCAGCACGGCGACAATAGCATTAGCGGGTGATGACATCACGGATAACCATGTTTCTGCTCTTGTCATTCATGAGCTATCATTCCATAGTTGATATCTTCTGCCTTAGGGTTTTCTTCGAGTTCTCGTACTCCTTGTTTCAGTCTTTCTCCGATACACCTTGATCTCGGGTATTGACAACTTTCATAGTCTGCCAAGTTCCATAAGGGTAGCCTTCCTAGGTCATACAAATCTAGGGAATTCTTCAGAGCCTTCAATTCTCCTAGTCTTCAGAGTCTTCAACAGCTTGTAGTTTCCATTATCATAATGTATGGTAAAATCCTCTTCATTCCGAATGGTCTTACTAGTCTGATATCCTGTACTTCTTGGAGTGGTCTCATCAGTCGGATCTTCGTGGTCAAAAGGGAAAAGGGGTATGGTCTCACTAAAAAGGAATTTTTTAATAAGCTCAGAAGAGAAGAGAGGTAAAAGGTCTTTTTGAAAGGGAAAGTTGTAGAGAAAAATCTTTGCTATGGGCTTGCTAGTTTCTAGGGTCACGTCCTACAGTCAACATGTGCTCTGATACCATCTTGTAGCGACCCGACCCAAATGGATCAAGTCTCTGTGCTTATGTGTCATCCCTGGATCAGTATGCTGACACACACAGTACTCGAAGGGTTTATAACAGAGGTAAATCACATGTATAAAGTAACGTAAATACTATTACCTCAATCCAATATAGCGGAAGCAACAAGGTTGTGGATTCCCATCAACACCAACGGCAAAGTTGAGTGTAAAAATCGTAACCCTAACGTATCACTTACTCGTCGTAAGATAATCCTGCAACATGAGACGTTGCAGCCCAAAACGGGTCAGTACATTGAATGTACTGGAAAATTCACACCATAGAGAATAATGAATAAGGACTATCACTATATGCATATTTGGCTGGTGGAAAAGCTCTATGGTTATAAGGTTTTTGCGAAAAGCCAATTTTTCCCTACTTAAAGGAATAAATTTATTTAACTATCATGGTGGTTGTTGAACATTGAGAATGGTTGACAGCATTCTCAATCCCAATTAAAAATAATTAAAACCCAACAACATAATTAGAAGTAACATGTTGAGATTCACAGGATATTCAATACTAGATACTCAAGTTGTCCATAACCGGGGACACGGCTAATCATGATTAGTTGTTACTCTGCAGAGGTTTGCGCACTTTTCCCCACATGACTCGATCGCCTCCGTTTGTTTTCTCGCACTACATGGTGTTTGAGAAACGGATGACCGAGACATAGTCTTTCAGAAGCGCTAGCACCTTACATGTGGGGTAGACCGTACCACCTACAACCCCTACATCTGCTAGTCCACCCCGTAAGAGTTCGCACAACTTAGTCAACTATGCCAGAGCCCATAGTAGCATGTGGCTGCACACGGAAGTTTCTAGCATGAAAGATCTTATGATCCCTTTGAGCCTGGGTGGCGGTCCGAAAAAAAACAGGCAAGTCCTGATAGACATCAGGTGCCTCAATCCACCCAGATGTGTGTTTAAGTTGCCACCTTAGATAAACCATTAAAATTATCAATCACATCTGTCATGGATATCACTCACCCAATCCACGTCTACTAGCATAGCATGGCATAATAAGCAAACGTAGAAGTAACTCCCAAAGGTTTCATAATAAACAGGTAATAGGTACTACCTCATCTACTTCCCATCCCACAATTTAATTAGATCCTAATCATGCAATGTGTGAGGATTGATCTAATGCAATAAAACATGGGTTGTAGAAAAGGTATGATCAAAGTGTGAACTTGCCTGCAATGTGATGAAGATGATTCGCACTTAAACTCTTGATAGATCTACTCGTCACACTCCGGTCAATCTATCGTAAGCAAGCAATAGTAACCACACAATAAGTACTCATCTAATGCACAAGTAAAACTCGAACGAGAGAACGAACCAGAAAGTTCAACTTAAGAACTCCGGTTGCAAAGAAAGAACGAACCGAACAAACGACGGAAAACAAACGGCGGAAGAAAACAACTCGGTTCTAGCAAGTTGAAACTAGGTCAAATTTTACCATAGCAAAAACTTGTTCAAGTTGATTAGACGGAACGGCGGTTTCGAGAACGAAACTCCAGGCGCTTGAATCAATCCTGATTCTGATAAACGGGCGAGAAGATAAACTAGAACGAGCAGTCTGGATCTTCTCGCTTGAACTAGTTCGCTCAGTTTCAGTTAATTCGTCGATTCTCAAGTAAGCAAACCGGAGGTTCTTACACGCATATACACTTTCTGGCGTCCGTTTCTCCGTGCGGTTCTGTAACGGGGAATAATGTGGTGATCTATTATCGTTGATGCATCTAGAGGACAGTACTGCTAATAAGTAATGATACTCGATGTAAGGCCGTACTTTAGGTGTTGTCTGCACAAAAACGTAAAAAGAAACGTAAACACCGACGATTTTTACGTTTGCGAGAACAATATAACCTCTAAACTAAGAATCGAGAGAAAAACGCAGAAGCAATACCGAAGCCACGTTTCTTTGTAAAAGACTGCAACGCGGGGAAGATCAAGCAAGAGCAGGCAAGCGCAGAGGAAAGTATCTCATCTGCCGTCCCTGTTTCGGCCACCCATGTGTATCTTTACTACCCTCTAGGCGATGGTAGCGCCCTCATCCAATTAGCATGAGACTTGCAGCTTCTGATGGTCAAGTACATTGTGGGATCGGGCAGCGGAGATAGTTGAGGGACGCAGAAGCTGTATACGTACGTGGCGACGACCCGTGCTTATCTAGAATGCATGAACGCCTATGGGAGTGTTTGACTGTCTTTTTATGTGTTGATGAGTGATGGTTGTCTATATGTCGAGTTCACTTCTATATTGGGTAGTTGCTAGAGATTTACATGTGGACGGGTGGATGTGGACAAGATGAGATTAGTAATCCGGTTAACTAAATGTGAAAGAGGTGGAATAAGAGAATTACTTTAACAAAAAAGATTATGATCATAGGGGGGCATACCGGTAGAAGAAACACATTTCCCGCTGGCGAATCGGCCTTTGAGCGAAGCAGCGCGCCTGTCGCTATGTTAAGCGCACTACCCAATGGATCACCGATCTATGTGCTACGTGTATACCCTGCATCAGTAATGCTCACACACGACAGTACTCTATAGTTCTATAACAGAGTAGGCACACACTCACTTGTCTTACATCTCGATTGGCTCTCAAAAGACTGTGATACCAGTGACCATCATCCGGCGTCTATCAGACCAGGATAAAAGATACAAAATACATCGCTGTTGAAAGACTCGGAGAAAAATGCTGTGCCCCGTCATCGTCTGCAGCGACACTAAGCCAATGTTGATGTGTCAGTGGCTGGACATGACTTAATACGCAACTCTACAGATCTGTCTGTAAATTGCTGTCAAACATTCAATCCTGTTAGCAAGCGGGAAACTCAGCGAGCGATCAGTACATTAGGGAATTAGATGAAGAACACATAGATGTAGTAGATGGACTATAACAACAGCATCTTTCAATAGCGTGCTGTCAAGCTCATTATGGTGGTAAGATCCAATGTTACAGTTTTGTGCGTATCATGCCCGATTTTTCCCTACTGCCAATGGAACTTAAATTCATCATTATTTACACTAATCATGGTGGTTGGTGAAACGTGTCATTGAGAATAGTGTAGCAAGCACTCTAACGGTCAATGCCCAATTAAAAATCGAGTTCTAAAACCAACACACTATTAGATGGTCAGAAGAAATGTTGGAGTTCATCACAGCAAAAACACTACCAAATGTGACAGTAGTCATCAGTACTAGTTACTCAACGTTGTCTACACCTAACGCCGGAACCGGAACTAACTAATCATGATCTAATACGAACTCTAAGCCAAGAGAACGTGTCTCAAAAACCAGGTTTGCGCACTTTCCGCCACAAGACTCGATCGCCTCCGTTTGGTTTCTCGCACTACAATGGTGTTTTGAGAAAGACTGACACGAGACATAGTCTTTCAGAAGCGCTAGCACCTTACATGTGGGTAGACCGTACACCTACATCCCCTACATCTGCTAGTCCACCACTGTAAGAGTTCGCACAACTTAGTCAACTATGCCAGAGCCCATAATGGCTTGTGGCTGCACACGGAAGTTTCTAGCATGAAAGATCTTATGATCCCTTTGAGCCTGGGTGGCGGTCCAAAAAAAACAGGCAAGTCCTGATAGACATCAGGTGCCTCAATCCACCCAGATGTGTGTTTAAGTTGCCACCTTAGATAAACCTTTTAAAATTATCAACTCACATCTGTAATGGATATCACTCACCCAATCCACGTCTACTAGCATAGCATGGCATAATAATAAGCAAACGTAGAAGTAACTCCCAAAGGTTTCATAATAATACAGGTAATAGGTACTACCTCATCTACTTCCCATCCCACAATTTAATTAGATCCTAATCTACTTCCCATCCCACAATTTAATTAGATCCTAATCATGCAATGTGTGAGGATTGATCTAATGCAATAAAACATGGGTTGTAGAAAAGGTATGATCAAAGTGTTACTTGCCTTGCTGATGATCCGCGAGTCCTAGGGTTTCGAAGTAACAAGCGGCGCAATCCGGGTTATCTATCGCAGACAAACAAGCACACAATAAGTACTCATCTAATGCACAGGTAAAACTCGAACAAGAGAACGAACCAGAAAGTTCAACTTAAGAACTCCGGTTGCAAAGAAAGAACGAACCGAACAAAGAAACGGAAAACAAACGGCGGAAGAAAACAACTCGGTTCTAGCAAGTTGAAACTAGGTCAAATTTTTATCGGGGCAAAAGCTTGTTCAAGTTGATTAGACGGAACGGCGGTTTCGAGACGAAACTCCAGGCGCTTGAATCACCTGATTCCGATAAACGAGCGAAAAGAAAGACTAGAAAGAATCGGATCTGAGATCGCGATCGCGGAATAAATCCGACGAAAAGAAAAGAAGAACGGTTAAACGAACGGACGTTCGTAACCTAGAAGAATCCGGTGATCACGTTCGTTAGGACGAACGGTCCGGCGAACGGTCCAAAAACTAAATCGGAGAAGAAAACGAATCCGATCTAGGGTTTCGGAGAAAACCGAACGAAAAACCGATCTAGAAAACCGGAACGGTTTAGAGAAGAAAAGAATCGGAACGATTAGAAGAAAACGATCCGAGAAAAAGAGACGCGGGGCAACCTCGGCGAGGTCTCCGGTGAGGGGCTCCGGCGGCGTGGGCGTGGGCGGCGGCGCGGTGGCTTAGGGCGGCGCGCGGGTGAGGTGGTGCGGCGGGCGCGGCGTGGGGTGGCAAGGTGCGGTGTGGAGGAGAGGGGCTTTGATTTGATGTTTAGAGGGGGGGTGCTTGGGTATTTATATTGGGGAGGGGAGGGGTTTACTTGGGGTAGAGGGCAAGGAATTAGACTAGGAATAGGAAAGAATAAACGGAGTAGGACTAGGAATAACGAAACAAAGGAAAAAGGGGCAAGGGCTACCCTAGAATCCTAAAAGGATTCGTAGAGCAAGAGGCGGCGGCGCCGGCTCCCTGGCGCCTGGCGCTAGGCGCGCGGTGGCCTGGGGCGCGGTGGCCTTCGGCCCGGCTGGGCCTTGGCCTGGCCGGCCTTGGTCCAGTTTTTTTGTTTTTTTTATAAATAGTTTCCGCGCGCAGAGAAAAAAAACAAAAAGAGATCTAAACGAACTCCGAAAAAATCTAAAGTAAATTTTCCCCGACTCCTAAAAATGAGCCGAACAAAATGAACTTTTCTCCGGACCTAAAATGCAATTTTCGAAAATGCGCATTTTTCCCTATCCAAATAAAATGCAAATAAAACTCCGGCAAACAAAAATTGATCTATTTATTAAATCTTCATTTTCCTAAATTTTGGGAAAGTCATATTATTCCCTCTCTCATATTTTGACACCGGAAAATTTATTGAAGATAAAACAAATAAATCAAACGATCCTCTTTTCAAAATTTGAGAAACTCTCAAATATGAAAATAACGAAATCTCCAACTCTCTCCGGAGGTCCTTGAGTTGCGTGAAATTTCTAGGATCGGCCAAGATGCAAGAAAATATGTTATGCATGATGATCTAGTGTATAACATTCCAAATTGAAAATTTGGGATGTTACAAACCTACCCCCCTTAAGATGAATCTCGCCCTCGAGATTCGGGTTGGCTAGAAAATTGGTGAGGGTGGTCTTTGAGCAAATCTTCTTCTCTCTCCCAGGTGGCTTCATCCTCTGAATGGTGGTTCCACTGAACTTTGCAAAACTTGATAACCTTGCTGCGGGTAACTCTGCTGGCATAATCGAGAATCTTGACTGGCTTCTCCTCATATGTTAAGTCGTCCTTCAACTGAATCGCTTCAAGCGGCACGGTATCTCTTAGCGGTACCTCCGCCATCTCGGCATGACATCTCTTCAGCTGAGAAACATGGAATACATCATGAACTCCTGACAGTCCCTCTGCTAATTCCAACTTATACGCGACTTCTCCCATATGTTTCAAGATCTTAAACGGTCCAACGAAACGCGGTGCTAATTTTCCCTTAACTCCAAAGAGCTTAACTCCTCGAAGTGGGGATACTCGGAGATAAACTCTGTCTCCGGTTTAGTAAACTATCTCCTTGCGTTTAGAATCTACGTAGCTCTTCTGCCTGGACTGGGCTACCTTGAGCCTATCGCGAATCAACTTAACTTTCCGTTCAGACTCCTTAATCAAATCTGGTCCAAAGAATTGTCGGTCTCCAACTTTGTTCCATGACAACGGTGTCCTGCACCTCCTTCCGTATAAAGCTTCGAAAGGTGCCATCTTCAAACTGGTTTGATAACTGTTGTTATAAGAAAACTCCGCATACGGCAAGTTATTGTCCCAACTAGATCCATAATCTAGTGCACAAGCTCTCAGCATATCTTCCAAAATCTGATTGACTCTCTCGGTCTGTCCATCTGTCTGCGGGTGAAAAGCCGTGCTGAACTCTAGTCTGGTTCCCAAAGTTTCATGCAACTGATTCCAAAACTTTGAGGTAAATTGGGTTCCTCTATCTGATACGATACTCCTCGGAACTCCATGCAAACAAATGATTCTAGTCATATATATCTTTGCCAACTTAGCACTGGTGTAAGTGGTCTTAACTGGAATGAAATGTGCTACCTTCGTCAAACGATCAACTACTACCCATATCGAGTCATACCCTGCTTTCGTCCTGGGTAGTCCTGTGATAAAATCCATGCCTATCTTATCCCACTTCCATTCAGGTATCGGCAATGGTTGTAATAATCCTGCTGGCTTCTGATGCTCTGCCTTTACTCTCTGACATACGTCACAAACTGCTACATATGCTGCAATATCCTTCTTCATTCCGGTCCACCAGAATGTTTCTTTCAAATCCAAATACATCTTGGTATTCCCTGGGTGAATCGAATACGGTGAATCATGTGCCTCCTGCAAAATCAACTTCCTGATCTCCGGGTCATTGGGCACATAAACACGGTCCTCAAACCATAGGGTATCGTGCTCATCCTCACGAAATCCCTTAGCTTTTCCTTTGCTAAGTTTCTCCTTTATAGCAGCAATCTCTTTGTCAGATTTCTGAGCTTCTCTGATCTTATCCATCAATGTTGATTGAATCTCCAATGCGGCTACATAGCCTCTCGGAACCATTTCCAAACATAGCTCACGAAGGTTTTCTGCTAACTCCTTGGGTATTTTCCCTGTTACTAGGGTGTTGACATGGCTCTTACGGCTCAATGCGTCAGCTACTACATTAGCTTTTCCGGGATGGTAATGCAATCTCATGTCATAATCCTTGATGAGCTCCAACCATCTCCTTTGTCTGAGGTTCAACTCCTTCTGCGTGAAAATGTACTTCAAACTCTTGTGATCCGTGTACACCTCACAATGATTTCTAATGAGGAAATGTCTCCACGTCTTCAATGCATGCACTACGGCTGCTAACTCCAAATCATGTGTGGCATAATTCAACTCATGAGGCTTCAGTTGTCGTGAAGCATACGAAACAACTCTTCCTTCCTGCATAAGCACTGCTCCAAGTCCTCGACGTGAAGCGTCGCAATACACCTCATAATCCTTGGTCTGATCTGGCAAAATCAATACCGGTGAGGTAACCAATCGTTTCTTCAACTCCTGGAAACTAGCCTCACACTCCTCAGTCCATTTGAACTTAGTATCCTTCTTCAACAACTCTGTCATAGGCTTCGCAATCTTTGAAAAATTCTCAATAAATCTCCAGTAGTATCCTGCGAGTCCAAGAAAACTCCGGATCTCTCCAACTGTTGTTGGTGCTTCCCACTCGGTTACGGTTTCAACTTTAGCGGGATCTACTGCTATACCTTCTCCAGATATAACATGTCCGAGGAATCCAACTTCCTTCAACCAAAACTCACATTTGCTGAATTTGGCGTATAACTGATGTTCCCTTAGTTTCTCCAAAACCAAACGCAAATGTTCCTTATGCTCCTCTTCATTCTTAGAATAAACTAGGATGTCATCAATGAACACTACGACGAACTTATCCAAAAACTCCATAAACACTTTGTTCATCAGGTTCATAAAATAGGCAGGTGCGTTAGTCAATCCAAATGACATAACGGTATACTCATACAATCCGTATCTCGTGGTAAAAGCTGTCTTAGGTATGTCCTGCTCTCGAATCTTCAACTGATGGTACCCTGATCGCAAATCGATCTTAGAAAACACTTTTGCTCCTTGCAAACGATCAAACAGATAATTGATCATCGGCAGTGGGTACTTGTTCTTGATGGTTACTTCATTCAATCCCCGATAATCTACAACCATCCTTAATGATCCATCCTTCTTTTCCACTAGAAGTACGGGTGATCCCCAAGGTGAAGAACTTGGGCGAATGTAACCTTTATCCAATAACTCCTTAATCTGATTCTTAATTTCCACCAAATCCTTTGCTGGCATCCGGTACGGTCGCTTCGATATTGGGCCTGTACCTGGTAATAACTCAATCAAAAACTCAATGTCTCTATCTGGTGGCATGCCTGGTAATTCCTCAGGAAATACATCAGGAAAATCCTTTACCACTGGTAATTCCTCTTGCACAACTCCTGTTAGGCAATTTACTTGTGTCCTCTTTGGCACATGCCGGGATACATACTTGATCCTTCTCCCTTCTGGTGTAGTAAGCAAAATTGACTTACTAGCACACTCAATCTTCCCTTCATACTTTGATAACCAATCCATGCCTAATATCACATCCAATCCTTGAGATTCCAATACTATTAGGTCTGAGGGAAACACATAGTTACCAATCCTTAATGGTAACCGATCACACCATCGTCTGGCCATAAACTCCGCTCCTGGTGAGCTTACTAACATGGGTGACCTAAGGGCTTGGGTTGGCAGGTTATATTTTTCCACAAATCCCCTTGATATGTATGAATGCGATGCACCAGTATCGAAAAGAACGAGTGCGGTAAATGACTTAACCAAAAACTTACCGATTACTGCATCGGGTTGATCTTCAACCTCCTCCACATTAACGTGGTTCACCTGTCCCCTATTGGAAGGGTTCGGCTTCTTCCCAGAGCTTCCATTGCCATTTCCATTCTGGCCTTCAGGACATTCATTGGCATAATGTCCGGTCTGCGAACACTTGAAACAAGTGACATTACTCAGATCTCTCTTGGTTGGGGTCGATGAGATGGTGCGGTTCTGTCCATTGCTTCCTCCATTCCCATTACCATTCTTGTGGCCATTATGGTTGTGCGAGCTACCTCCTCCATGGGTATGCTGAAACTGAAATCCCGATTTAGGGGTAAAACGGGGCTTCTGCTGGGCTCCAGAGTTATACTTCCCCTGTCCATACTTCCTCTTACGGTTCTCCATCTGCTGTTGCTTCCCTTCAATCATGATGGCACGATCTACCAACTCCTGGTAGTTGTTGAAACTTGCTACCATCAACTTCATGCTTAGTTCATCATTCAGTCCTTCCAGAAACTTCTCCTGCTTAGCTGCATCCGTAGCAACGTCATCTGGGGCATAACGGGCTAGCTTACTAAACTCTTCCACATACTGGCCAATAGTCCTTCCTCCTTGGCGTAAGTTGCGAAACTCACGCTTCTTTATGGCCATAGCTCCTGCTGAAACATGGGCAGTGCGGAAAGCTTGCTGAAACTGATCCCATGTGACAGTGTCAACTGGGTAAGTGGCTGTGAAATTCTCCCACCATGCTGCCGCGGGTCCGTCTAGCTGGTGAGCGGCAAACTTCACTTTCTCACCATCCGTGCATCCTGCAGTGGTCAACTCCCTTCCTATCTTGCGGAGCCAATCATCTGCTACTATCGGCTCGGTGCTACTGGAAAACACCGGCGGATTCAGCCTAAGAAAACGGGCTAAGTGGTCAACAGGTGGTGGTGGTGGTGGTGGGTTGTTGTGGTTGTTCTGTTGATTCTGAACTAACATCTGCATCAGTTGATTCTGCTGCTGGATCAACTGAGTGAGATCCGGTGGAAATCCATTGTCACGTCTTGGAGGCATCTGAGGGTTTAGAAAAGACGAGAATTAAGAATAGAGGGGTCTAAAGAGAAAACACTACCCATATGCACATGAGGCAAATGCACACAAAATCACTTCAATCAATCAAACAAGGGCTTACAAACGGTCTAACTATCGCAAAAGTGCTCGACTATAATGTTTTACATGGGGAAATACTACTACTATCTGGCGGTCATCTAGAAATTTGAACCGGTGGAAGACTCCATGATATCTGCTCCAGCTTCGTCTTCAAAGTCGGGTTCACTTGGATCCGAATCGGTGTCGTCGATGATGATGTAGTTGTCCGGACATGCGACGTACTCGTCTTCCTCCTGGGATGCTAACTTCCTCTTGAGTTCTTCAATCTCCTGCTTAAGATCGTTATTGTGCCTTGCTAGAGCTATGATCTCGTCCATGTAGTCCTTGCGTGTAGACTTCAGTTCTCCTTCTAGCTCGATGATCCTTGCCTTCGCATTCTTCAACTCTATCATATCATTGTACATCTGGTTCTCGTGGCGTCGAATGTGCTGGTTTAACTCCTGGATGAATGCTGCAATGGATCTATCCTTCTTGGTGCTGACTAACTCCCATTGTTCATCTCGGCGTCCGCAAATCTGGTAGATAGTGTCCTTGAGGTCTTCTTGATAAACTTCTCCAATGCGTCCTATGGTGATATGGGCTGCCATGCTCCTTCCCAGACTCCAGGTTGGTGCATTGAAAACACTATCTATGGGCTTCGTGATTGGCGCGAATGTCCTTCCCGGAACATGAGCTTGAATCTTCCAGCGCTCCTCTTCAGGCAGAGTGGCGTTGAAGGTTCCCGTGAAGCTTGGTAATCCAATGTTCAGGTACTTGGTGACTTCCTTCAGGTGAAATCCCAATGGTGTGCCTTCATCCGGTTGAGCGTACTTAATCTTCACGTTCGTCATCCTAATAGAGTAGAAAAGATGAGGAGTTAGAAAATGAGGAGAGAATAGTGATCTATGGCTTTAACTTAGTGGTCGTGTCCTACAGTCAGCGTGTGCTCTGATACCATCTCTGTAGCGACTTGACCCGAATGGATCACGTCTACTGTGCTACGATGTCATCCCTGGATCAGTAATGCTGACACCACACAGTACATCGAGGTTTTATAGTAGAGTTGCAATCACACACTTATTACATCGATGGCTCAAAAAGAACTTATTACACTGAATATGGCTTAAGGCCATATAATAAAAATAACAGCGGAAGACTTGGAAGATAAATGGGTCCATCAACTCCAGCGGCATCACTGAGTATAGGGCCACGACCTAAACGCACCTCAATCGTCATCTGAAAAAGTCTGCAACATTAACGTTGCAGCCCGAAAACGGGTCAGCACATGGAATATGCTGGCAATGTAACACATAGAGAGTAATGGAATGAAACAGCTATACTATATGCACATATGGCTGGTGGAAAGCTCTATGGTTACAGTTTTGCGTAAAGCCAATTTTTCCCTACTGCA